>NW_005054482.1:653410-653722 GCF_000277835.1 Geospiza fortis | reverse complement strand
CTGCTCGAAACCCTGCCTGCCGGAATCCCAGTTTGCCAGCATCCCTCCTTGCCCGAGCCCCAGTTTGCCAGCATCCCTGCCTGCCCTAATCCCTGTTTGCTGGCATCCCTCCTTGTCCGAGCCCCAGTGTGCCAGCACCCCTGCCTGCCCTAATCTCATTTTGCCTGAATCCCAGTTTGCCAGCATCCCTGCCTGCCCGAACCCCAGTTTGCCGGCATCTCTGCCTGCCTGAATCCCAGTTTGCCCGAACCCCAGGTTGCCATCATCCCTGCCTGGCGGCAGCCCAGCCTGTCCTAAACCGTGCCTGCCCGT
>NW_005054482.1:648753-652992 GCF_000277835.1 Geospiza fortis | reverse complement strand
GGGCCGGTACCGGTACCGGTGTCACTGCCCGGGCACCCGGAGCTCTCCCGCTCCAGCCCAGCAGTGCGAGCGGCGCCGCGCACCAACAAGGGGGGAGCGATGAACGCCGAGAACGGCCATGTATCAATGACTGAATTTCTGCGAGAACGGTAAAGAGCTCAGTAGGAAATCGCGATTAGAGATGTGAAAGGCCAAATGGCAAAATCCCAATAGTAACAATGCATCTGTTCATTAATGCGTGGATATGAGTAATATGAAAATTTAACACAATTATAAGCCCCCTCAGCAATCCTGATGGCATAAAATAGATTGTGGTGATCTAATCAGTGCTTCCCCTGTTGAAATACGGTATGTTAACTATTCAAAATAATATTATATAGATTTTTTTCCTTTAAAACCCCCCAAGCAATCATATTAAATTGATGTCCTAACTTAGTCTCAAACCTCTCTTGATCTGAACTGTCATTTTTACATAAGACACTTCAACACAATTCTGACACAGAATCAGCAAATAATCATCCTTCTCTTAATACTTAAAAAGAACTTTAATTCTGAAAGACAATAGCTTCCCCACCCCTACAGCTTTACGGAGCCAAAGAGCTAGATCAGATTACAGCTTGTTTAATTCTATTATATACCATGTTAACATCTTGTACTTACATAAAATATGCTATTCATATACTCAGCCTATCACATTTCAGTAACTGCTTGTGAAATACCTTATGCACCATGTCTTGGAAAGAAACATTTATTATGTCATTTATGTACCCCATTAAAAAAAGATTTGAAATTTACACATCTTAAATAAAAATAACTGTTTCAAAGGTTACGACAGTAGAGGTTCCATGAGTTATACAGAAACAAAGTCATCCTTTGTTCAGCTTTTTTTAGACCTGATTGGGAAGATGATGCTCTCAAATTAAGAGAAGAAATAAACACTGTCTCTTGTCTGCAAGGCAGGCATTCTCTGGATTCACAGGAAACTCAGGAAAACTTTTAATGCTTGCACATAGGATGTGCAGCTTGAAACGGGGACAGGAGGCCTGCACACAGGAACTGCCATTTCTGATCCCTACTCTGTTCCTCTCCTCTTAGATTCCCCAAAATCATGTTTTCTATGTGCAAAATCTGAGCTATATCGTGACAGTTTCTGGATGTGCACCAGGACAGCAATGCATTACACTGCTCTGCATTTCCAAAAAGCCACACATGGTGTTCTGAGCATTCATAACAACTCCTAATTCACCCTTTGAGAAGAACCCAGAATTGCCTCTTCCTTTCCTCTCCCAAGCCCCACCTGAGCTGAGAGTCCTCCCCAGTACCTATCTGCAGTGTAGGTCCTATGGCACAAAGCAAACCAGTCCCAGGTCTCAGCACAGGATGAATTCACCTGCAAGACTTGCTCACAGCCTGTTTGTGAACAGTAACTCAGTGCTGTTTGACACATTGGTTCCAGACACACCATGAGGAGTGTTACATGGGGCTGCAGAAGAGGATTGCAGAGAGGGCACCAAAGAGAAGGATTGGGATGGAAAGAAGAGGAGGAACCATCAACTAAACACTGGCCAAGAGGCACCTGTCTGAATCAGCAGATTGAGCCTGTGCATCCCTGGAACTGCCCGTGCACTACTGGAAAGCAAATCATCTCAGTAAATTAACATTTAAAGGCTTTTTAATCTGATTTTTGGTATGCTAACAAGCAGGTCACTGTCCCTCTACTCGTGCATTTGATATTTAAATACAGCTTCACTGACTTCCTTGCTCAATAGCCCTGAAGTTTTCACGCTGGGAAAGGAGTGGTTTGTTTCCAGGAAAGGGACGAGGCTACAGAGCCATAGTAAGAGAGAAGCACAATTTTTATCACTGTCTGATGGAATTCTGTTGAATTTAGTCTACTTCCTGAAGCTCTTTTTTTTTTTTTTTTTCTGGAGCATTGTAGCTCCCCTTTGGGAGTGGACTAATCCTGCTCTCAGTTCAGTGGCAGCACAGATGCACATGTACCTGGGCCTGCCTTGGAGCCTTCCAAAACCCAGTCCCACAGCAATGCTGGGTCCAAAACCCAGCATTCCCTCCATGCCCAGTCTCTCCAGCAGCTCTGCAATCCATGCTCCAGGGTCACACTCCTAGAAATCCACTCACACAAGCTCAGAATGTGCTCAGTGGCAATGTGCTCAGTGCCAAATCTCCATTGCCCTCTCTGCTCCTGCTGATCCTTGACTGAAAGCAAACTTGGGTGTGCTGCAGCTGCCTGGTCCCAGAGAAAGGCACACAGTTCCCCCAGCTGTGCTGAGACAAGGGGAGGAACAGGAGCTCTGCACACCAGGCAGGTCCAAAAGAGCCATGTCTGAGGAAGGAGTGGGAGAGAAAGCTCTGATGTTACAGAGGCAGCAGGGATTGAAGGGCAGGAGGCTGCTGTAAGCTGACTACAAGGAGGAGGAGAAGGGTGAGCCCTGGAGCCCCCCAGCTGCAGGGTGTCTGATACCCAAGGATGGGGGCCCAAAGGTTCCCTCCTCTGTAACCACAGTGAGCAGATCTTGCCCTGCGCTGAGAGAGAGACATTTCTTGGGAAAAAGTGAAAGGAAGATGGACACTGTTGAGCCAGGGGTGGAATGGATGACTCCAGCCATCAGAAGGACAAACAGAATAATAATTTATTAGCAAGAAGTTGTGAGCTTTATATCTCACTCATTAAACTGAGACCTCATTGGTCTCGAAGAGAAAACCTCTCACTATTGGTGAGCCATGAATAGCACACTCTGGAGAACCATACCTATAAACAATGGGTACAGAAAGAGAGATAGTAATTGTCTTAATTCTTTTCCTCTAAGACTTTCCTGGGAAGAATTGTCTCTGTTCTTCCTTTGACTGAACGGAGAATATCCACAGAGGACGTCTGGCCTGGGCAAGGATGATGACACAAAGTGTGGCAAGAACAGAGAGAAGCCAAGGGTTGCTCAATGCCCAGCCAGACCACCAAACATTCCCTGCCAACAGGAGCTATTCCTAGAGGGAGGAGTATGTGGCTGGCACAAATTATCATGAATGAACTTCAGCACTGCCTCATACACCTCCCACTTCGGGCAAGCACCTTCCTTTGTATTAAGAGAGCACTGGCAAACACTGAGCTGGCACCCATTATTCACCTTTTTCTCCTGCTGTGCTCATAAATACGTTCCACCTGTCAGCCACAGCTCCACCCAGAGTTCCTACAACCCTCACCTACCACCCCGTGGCATCCTGCTCTCTGCTCCGGCACACAACAAACCCTCTCTGGCCTAAATCAGGAAACAAAACTAAGGGCACATTTCCACCCTGCTTTTAACAGAGCACAGAAACACATAGATCAAATAAATTTCTCTGTTTATGCCCCCATTTTTTTATTAAGAAGCTCTTAACTATACAAAATCAGAAACAATTTCCAAAGCAAGGAAAATAAAGCAACTATTACGAAGGAATGGTTGGTATCAGCAGGTTACATAGACATGCAGCATCTGCATACACATATGGTTCTCCATCAACAGAATCATGCTTTTAGGGAACTACTTGCAGCTAGGCAAGACACTATGAATCATGAGCAGGCACAACACAGAATGTATTTAAATTTGGAAATCAAAGACCACAAAACATACATTTTTCTCTTGCCTTCCAGGAAGCACTGCAATTTTTCACCAGTCTAAAAGCAGTTTAAACTTTTGGAGCAGACACTAGGAAACACCTCTATGAATGTAAATATTGTTCCAGTGTGGGACATGGTTGCTCAGGCGTGAGAAGCAAAGATGTGGTGCTGAGCACAACACTACCTGGGGCTTCTGTGCCTGGCCAGAAAGTGCTGTGCTCTTGGGTTCTGTGGGTCTGGGGCTTTTTTTAACACACAAAATGTTTTTTAGACTTCAGCACAAACTCGCAGAGCTGAAGCAAACATCCCAGTTCCAATATCAGGGAGCTGTGGCGCTCTGGCCAGCACACCTCAGTGTGACTCTTACTGCACCACTCCATCACCACCACTGCGCAGGAAACAGCTGGGCTGCAGATGTCCATGGGCAGCTTCCAAGGCCACTAAAGAGCTCCCTTCTCTGGCAGAGACAGCCAGCCCTCCTGCTCCTGGAATGCCCAGTCCCATCCCAGCCACATGGCAGCTCACAGAGCTTTTCATTTCAGAGCACACAGTCAACTTCTGTGCCCACAGCTGACTGCAGTCACCTGTGGTGCACAACGACACCAGGTTACCCCTGCATTCCT
>NW_005054482.1:597833-648739 GCF_000277835.1 Geospiza fortis | reverse complement strand
TGTCTGCTCAGAAATACAACACTTTTTTCAAGTTGTTTGCTCTCTTTTGCAATGCCCACCATGCTGCTTTGATGAAGCACATGCTGTATATGAATGATAAGACATTTTTATTGTCATTTCTGATAAAAGAGCACTGCTTTTCTGTTAAAAAAAAATAATTCACACAGCCAGAAAAGGTTCCATAGCACCATAAAAAATATTTAATATTTCAATATCCAAATTGATAATCTATGAATGCCACTAGAAACATGATTGCACTCTACCCACAAATATACAAAGAGATTACCTGCACAACTGCTCACCAATGCCTACTGCCAGTCCCACAAGAAAGTTACCTAAAACTGCAGGGATGTTTATTGGGAAGGAAAGGTTAGAATGGCCTTCAGATACACTCAGCTACCAGTTGTTAAAATAATCATTGTCACAGGATATTGTGCAGCTGACATGGCCATGATACACAGAGTGTCCCCATACAATTTCAGAAAGATTCAACCCATACAGAGTAACACCAAACCTCTCAGAAAGCTTCACCCCAAGCACAATAACACCAAACCTCTGTAGAAAGCTTCAACCCAAACACAATAACACCAAACCTCCTCAGAAAGCTTCACCCCAAACACAATAAACACCAAACCTCTCAGAAAGCTTCACCCCAAGCACAATAACACCAAACCTCTGTAGAAAGCTTCAACCCAAACACAATAACACCAAACCTCCTCAGAAAGCTTCACCCCAAACACAATAACACCAAACCTCTGTAGAAAGCTTCATCCCAAACACAATAACACCAAACCTCCTCAGAAAGCTTCACCCCAAACACAATAACACCAAACCTCTGTAGAAAGCTTCAACCCAAACACAATAACACCAAACCTCCTCAGAAAGCTTCACCCCAAACACAATAAACACCAAACCTCTCCAGAAGGCTTCAGGCACCTGCCCCCACACAGTAACACCTTTCTACTCCAGCAGGCTGCAGCATCTGCCCTCTCTGTCCCTCAGGCCAGGCTTTTGTGCCCTGCTGCTCGTTACTGTCAATGCTGCTCACCTGTGCTGCACAGCTGGGGCCAATTGGGGGTGATTGGGCACAGCCCCACCCCAACCAGCACACACTCTGTGCCAGCAGTCATCTCTTGGGATGTATCTCTTGGGCAAACCCCAGCATCAGGTTAGGCAAACTGGAAGAGCAAAGGGACTTCTTAAACTAGATTTGAGACCCAAACCAGCATCTCAATCAACGCCACCCTCAGGAATAGCCAGGCTGCTGTCTGAAATTTTGGTGCTCCCCACCAGCTGGCTGCACTGGCAGCTGCTGCATCACCTGCATGCTCTTCAGGCTGTCCTGTCCCACGGAGCAGTCCCACCCCAGGAGCAGTGTCACACTCACACAGCAGATGGGCAATGCCAGGACATCACCCCAGTGCCTCAGCCTCCCAGCAGAAGAGCCCATGTTCATTTGGGGGCTACACAGGCCACAGCCGGGATTTTCTCACCTTCCATCCTCTGCTGGAATGCAGCACAGAGCCTGCTTCCAGGTGTCAAAAATTCAGGCATTTCTCAAACACTCTCTGTCAAACACTCCTCTGGACTGACACTGAGATGTCCAAAAAGCCCACCTGAGAAAACCACCTCTTTCATGAGCGCATTGCTGAGCCAGGTGAGCAGCATGCCTGCTCTCACCTCAGCACGGGAATTCCAGCTCTATCTCTGTTATGAGTAACATACTAACTTATACATACTCCACTGCCTTACCTACTTAGTGACAGCAGACCCCACCTATAAGGCTACACAATAACCCAGCAGAGCACAGGGCTGTGAGCTGCCGGGTGATAATTGCCACCCCTTCCACTGCTGAGGGCATGGAAATCACATCTGTGCTCCACTCACACCTCCACCAACCTGCCCTTCCACACCAAGCCTGGAGCCACTGCTGGCTGCCTCAGATTGACATGGAGCTGGGACAGGACAACCCCAAATTATTCTGAATAAACAATCCCAGAACAGTGCAGTTTGTAGTCACAGCTCAGTCACCCTGCATTGAAATGTCTGTCCTGAAAATGCACAGTAGGATGTGGCTGGCTCAGATGCAATCTGCCCTTCCCATTTCCTCAGCACGGGTGCCTCAGGTTCAGCTTTTCTATTTTTCAGGTTCTGTGCTGCTTTAGTGTGTGGGTCTGAGCTTCACATCAGGGGATGGTGAGCTCTGTGCACAGAGCAGGGAGACAAAACAATTCCTGCTCCAGCTGGGCACCAAGGACAAATGACCCAAATCTCAGCCCAAGAGCACAAACACCGTGGGCTGGAGAGAGAAAAACAAGCAGGGTGGGACTGCAGGGGCTAAAGCTGGAATGGGACAATGAACTGCAAGATGCAAATGGAGCAGAACTGATCCCAGTGACAGACCCCGTGCCTGGTTGCGCATTTTGGGGCCATTTTGGTTCATCTTGGGTGCAGCCCTGGCTGGGCTCTTGTGCTGCCCAAGATGGATCCATTGAGGAGATCCTTTGAATAAATCCCCACTTTATTCTGTAATTTTAAGATGATTCCAGCTCCCTGCTAGCACTATCTTCTTCACCCCTAATTAAATTAACATTCAAGAATGAAGTAAGTTTTTGAACCTTATCAAACTTTAAATAAAACAAAAGTGAAGTTTTTAAACGTGCACAGTTCTTTCCTGATGTACAAAAAATAAATGCATGAAACAGAGCAACTCACTTTCAAACACCTGAGCAGCAACCCCTTCCTTTTTAATTGAAGTTCCACCAGTAGGAATCCTTATGAAAAGAAGGGCAATAGTGAAATTTAAAAAACTCTCTCCTACACATGAAAAAAGAAGAATTCTGTCTTATTCTGTGTTCTTCAGCTTTCTAATGCCCCTTTAATTCCTGGCATCTCTAAATGAAAGAAGGAATTGATTTTCTCAGGAGTGGTCCACCCAGCAATAAAAGTGTGTCAGATGACAGAAGGAGGTGGTATTCTGAGCTCCACTGAAATCCTGAAACCACTAAGATATTTTAATATTTACAGAGACTATTTCAAGAGCAACAGCATAAAAACAAAGACATCTCTAATTAAATAACATTAAATTTCACCTCAGTTTTGTTTTTCCATCTCAGTTGGACAGAGATACTCCTCCAGAATACATACTCCCCTGAAATACATTTTTGTATTAGTGCTACCAACTGAGCCAGTCTCTAATTAAAGGGCCATAATATCTTGTTAATATTAACAGAGGGCCAGGGTTTTGGTCTGCTAATTTTTGACATCTTCAGCACATCCTTGATAAGTAAGAGGGATTTAAAAAAGGCATTCAATGAGATGACCATACACTAACTTTTTATAGGTATTGACACACCATCAAGGATGTTCTAGGGAGATTCCATAGTTTACCCTTTGACCAAAAAGATCTTTATGCTGATCTGTCACTTTTAAAGTAATTAAATGCATTCTCAAACAAACCCTAAAACAAAGCAGCAAGAGCCCCCAGAAGTACGTAACCTAAATAACCATAAAACACAAATTGAGAGCTACAGTGTTTGGCTAGAATTCCAGGGAAATCCTTGCAAAGCTCAACCAACTCCACTTCTGAAATCCTAAATTCAACAGCAGCAATGTAACCCTTCACACACAGTTACCACAGGGCTCTCACCTGAAAATCTCACAGCAACTTACTTAAAAATGGAAAAAAAAATTGAGCCCTGAAGCGCTGGTAATTTTCCTCAAAATGAAAAACGCGAGGATTACGTGTGATGAAGCTGGGGAGACAATTTTCTAAATAGCCCATCTTGCAGCCCTGGCCGTGCTGCCACTTGCCACCAGCAGGAAGGAGCAGCTCTGGGCTCTTCCAGGGAGGAAGGGCTGCCCAGGGAGCTGGGGGTGCCCGGGGCTCCCACCCTTCCTCACCTGTCCTGCCCGAGGGTCTGATTTGGCAATGCCACAGAGCAGCACAGAGGAATGAAGGGGAAAAGGTAACCAAAACCAGCACCCTCGCCAGGAAGCTGCAACTTGCGCTATTGAGGGCTCTGGGGTTATTGTGGGACAGCTCTCCCTGCTTTGGGGGACAGAGGCACCCCTGGCTGCCTGTGCCCACCCTGGGGAGCAGCCAGGGGCAGAGCTGCTTCCCAATGGGAGCAGGCAATATCCTGCTGCAGCTGTGCTGCTTGCTGGCATAATCACCAGCTCCCACCCTCCTCCCCCCACCCTGTTTTTCCTTTTTTTTTTTGACAGCTGTCTTCCTATCTTCCCAACAGGTGCTATTAGGCCCCGAACAATGGCGAAGGCTTTTAAGGCACTGCTGTTGACAAGTGAAAGGGAACAACAAATGGCTCAGTAGTGCTCTTCTCCCAGGGTCACTCGAGCAATGGTAATAGTTATTATTTTTATTTATTAGCTCCGTGGCACTGTCCCCCATTGTACCTCCTCCTCCAGCCTCCCCTTTCCGTGCCAGCAAGGAGCTTTTTAACTTTTAATAAAAACGGGCGAGCGCTCGGCTCCCGAGCTGGCTCTCCCTGCAAAGTGCACAGCTAATGAACGCTGTCCATTTGGATCTGGATAATTTATGATGTCAGCCAGCAGAGGTGGGGAGGGCTGCACCCAGATATGGCCATTACTCACTCTGCCACGAGTGACAACGGGAGCATGGGGAGCTGCAGGTCTGACAGAACAGAGAGGGGCTCTCACCCCCTGTCTGGGGCTTTTTCTCAGGATAATTACAAGATTAGCAGATAAATATGACATCCCCTCTCTTGAGGTTGATGTAATTTTTCTTTTCCCTCCTTAGCATTTTGCTGACTGCATCATAATCCTCTTCAGAGAACAATGGCAGGTGGAAGAAAAGTTAATTTTCCCTTAAATGAAAATGACTGCACCCATTTAAACAATGCACTCAGAAGTGTTACTGCCAGGAGAAAAAATGGTGCCAAAATGTTTTCTGATCCTAATATATTTCTCATCCACATATATTTACTAGATGAGGTTACTCAATTAATAAATGGTATGCAACAGATAAACCCTACCAAATGCAAGCCCCGTGTTCTCACTTTTCTGGCAAACCAAGCAAATATGAAGGAAAATCAGGCAATTCCACGTCCACACGAAATCAGTAAACCAGCAAGTGACCCAGAAGCACAGATACACTTGAAAGTTGAAAACGTAAAGCTAAAACCCATCAAAGTATTGACACATTGTGGAACTGGTTGGTTTAGAGTCGTGTTATCTATCAAACTGAGGTAACAGTATGTACATCTTTGATCATCTGGACCTATTTATTTCAATTATAAATTGACACGATTGTGTAGTGAAAGGGCTGCAGACATCAGGTTGTGGATGTATTCCCAGAGAAAATGTGTACTACTATAATTTGAACCCAATATAACATTGAAAGAACCAGAAAACACTCATTTGGGATGTTCATAAAACCATTGAAGGCATTTTAAAAATTGAGAACAGAAAACTGGAAAGCATATCCCCCTGAAACAACAGAAACCCCACACATTAGGCCCAGACTTCTATTCTTTTGCAAAACATGACAGACTGTTTTACCCCTGGAAGTGAGAATTAAAGCACACACGCCTGATGCTAAACAACTACACATCCTGAATGCCTCCTGCACAACATATGTGGCCACACAATCTCAACCATCCACTGCCAGATGCCAGAAAGACAGGGACAACAATATTAATAATATTTTAAAAAGGTACACTAAAAATCAAAGCTTCTGAAGTGCAGGTAGTTTCAGAGTAAATCACACTACTAGTTGTGGTGTAAATGATATTTGCAGGAAATCCTTATGTCAGATTAGGTAGAAATTATTGAGGCTAATGCCATCCTTGGACTTGCCTAAAATCCTCTCCCAGGAGTTGCACACAGGTTTCTCCACTGAAGTGCAGCATCCCATCTGCCTTGACAACTTGCTCTGTTTGTTCTCACTTGTCTCCATTCACGGATTTTTTGGACTCTGTTATTTTCAGCATAAATAGGGTGAGGAAATACACTGGGTTTCCTTTTGATCAAGTGTTTTTCTTTCTGAGCTGGGGAATAGCATCCAGATACACGGGTGGTTCAGCCATGCAGCAGCTGTGACAGGTAATCCCCAAATACCCAGACAGAAATCAGAGGAAGTCTATTATGCACAGCTCTTTAACATAATGGTTCCAGACAAGGGGAAAGGAAAGTCAGAAAGTAAAAGCAGAAAAGTCAAAGAGGGAAAAAGAGAAGGGAGATGAAGGAAACAATGCTGAGAATGAGAGCAAGACTAAGAAAGGGGCCTCATCAGTCACATCCAAAAAGTGCTTTATTACACAGGGCACTGAAGGAGAGGAGAGTCAGGGCAACTCTGCAGCCGCCCCCGGCTACTGGAAACTGTCCCCAACATGGAGCCACTCGCCAGGCAGCAAAAAGATTGGGACTGAAGCATCAACTGTGCCTTCAAATCACTGCCAGCATGCCAAAGAGAAAACATCTCTTTTATCATAGAGGAATCTCACCCATACCCTGCAGCAGAACTTCTTCAGACTACTTCAGAAAAATTAGTACTTCTCCTTTATCCACCCCAGGATGATAAAATTTCCTCTGTGGATTGTCCAGATCCACAGGAAGGCTCATCTGCATTTGGGATGGCTGCAGGAATCACCAAGGAGCAGGGAGGTGAACACAGGGCAGGAACAGAACCCCTTCCCCAGAGCTAGGGACATTCACTGGGCAGCTCTTTACAGAGAGCACAGTCAGGGGGCACTACATTCCCCCTGATAAAGGGAACACAGACCCCAGACAGAGAATGTCAGCATTTCCTCTGATGAAGCTTGAAACAAGAAACAATTCTCTCACTCCTGCACTGCCAACCTCATCAATGGCCACCCAGCATTAGCCTTCTCCCCCTTCATGCAGCAAACCGGTCCATGTCACTGTGGGACCTGATCTGGGTGTACTCATCCTCACAGATTCCTCACTGCCCATCTGAGAGGGCCTGCTCTAGTGCCTGCTCCCTAGAACTTAAATTAGCAATCAACTCCTTCCTGCAATTGGAGAAAGCATTCTCCAAAGCATTCACCTGTGCTGCCTCAATAACATCACTGAAGGGGAAGCTCAGACCAAACTGAAGCAGGATGAGCAGGTTTAGATGAAGAAAGAACCACTCAGAAGAGACCATACAACAGATCTGCAACATCTGTAGCTCGGGATCTTCCTCATTCTTCACCTGTGGGTGGTGTAAAGACATCTGGGCTCTGCTGTGAATGGGCAGGAGCTGCACTTTGCTCTATCACACAAACCTGGGATCTCTGCATTTGTGTTCTCATCTTGATCATTTCTACCTTTCATAGCACAAAAGCAAAAGGGCATCTTCTGAAACAGCTCTGTTAAAACAAGGTGTCTCTCCTAAGAGCCTGGCCTCAAAATCAAGATGCTCAGTGGGATGTGCACCTCCTGAGAGAAGAGCCAAACCCAAACTTGTGTGTGTGATGGTGATCCCAAGCACTGGCTGGGTACAGCTGACTCAGGGGCTGGGACACACAGAATAATGTCTGGCTGGCTACACAAACCTTCACCAGGAGCTGGACCCACACTCAGGAATGCAACCTTGCAAGAGCTGACAGTGAAAGTGAGTGGCAACTCCTTCAAATAAAGATCAAACCTGTAAACAAAGAGCATATTGCACAAAAAAAAAAATCATGAAAGAAGCCACAGAGCAGATCTGAGCAGGGATGTGTGCATCCATCTCTGCTGCTGGGATTTCTGTCTTTGTGGGGTAACTCTGAACATTACTCAAACCACCTCCAAGTCCCTAAGAAACTCAGCTGAATTTTCATGTTTGCATGGAAATCACTTCAGTCAGGTAACTGTTGATGCAGCTGTGAAAAAAAATCCATCTCAGTCCAGTATCAACTGCACCTCAATTTTTACAATGAAACAGCTAATGCTGATGGACTCTGAATAGTAACACCATTATCAAACTGTTATATGGAATCATCTCTTTTGTGATTTAATTCTGTGACTAACACTGATATCTCAGTATGGTACCTAGCTTTTTTTCAGACACAATGCCCAACAATATGCAGTTTACACAGATTCATTTCACATCCAGCAAGAGATGCTTGGAAAAAGAACTACATGCAATTCAGCTTTTCTTTTTCTGAGATAAACCTAGGGCTGAGACTGAAATATTTTCTCTTAAACTCACCTCTCTCCGAGTAAGCTAGAGAAGTCTTTGAATAAATGTACATAAATCTCCCTCTGGTATGCAGATATGCAGGACAGCCATAGCAGATACAAGTCAGTGTGCCAGAAAAGGACCCAGAGTCACTTTCCAAAGTGGTGGAGTGAAGCAGAGGGATGTGGGGCTCCTGTGGAGTGAGGCAAATGTCAAGGGTAAATTCCCAGCTTGCCTGAGAACAGGGTGCCTGGGAAGGTGGGCTGTGCAGTAATTGCAGAATGGAGTAATAGGGAATTTAATAGATCAGAAAAGGCTGAATAGGGGAACAGGCCCATTGTTCACAAAGTTCTCTTTTGTGGCCAGGCTTTAAGAGAATGCCAGAGAAACAAATGGCTTAATCCTGGGGGGACGCTATGGCATAAATGGAAGGAGTCCATTCCACCTTGAAAGGCAGCGGAATAAATTTCTGTATCACATAACCACACTGACGACTGCAGCTTTCACCAGAGCCTTAAGACTCTGCAATTGGCAAACCCTGACAATCATGCCCTCCCCTGTCCCCCCTTCTCCCTTCAGCAGCAGTTTTCCATGTCCTTTGTGGGCAGACAGGGGACAAGTCACACAAACGTGGTCAAACGCCACGTAAAACACGATGGTCACAGGGCAGACCAGAGGGAAAGAATTCTTCAGGGCTGGTTTTACCTTCTCTGCCATGTTCTAAGCACTGGGCTCCTCCTGGAGCTTCCTGGCTCTGTGAACACTGAGCACTGCAGCACCAATTTCCAGCTCCCTTGCTAAATGAACTGAAGGGCTGTAAGGGACGCGGTGCAAAATGCTGGTGAACCTCGCAAGGCTCTCCTGAGCATCACCTGTCCCGGGGAACTTCCCCATTCCTTAAGCCCTGTTACAGCAGATGATGGAGATGGACGGTCCTGGGACATCACAGACAGCATTTTCCCAGTCCCTTTAACACAAGCTGAATCAAGAGTACAGAAAGCACAGCCTAATCAAAAAAGTAAAGGTCACATTCTGGGGCGTAATACAGAATACAAAATACTTTTCCAGAACACGTTCTACCTTTCCAGAACATGTTCTGGTATATGTTTACCTTTCCAGAATATGTTGTACTTATCCAGAATATGTCACACCTTTCCGGAATATGTTTTATGTTCTACCTTTCCAGAATATATTATAACTTTCAAGAATATCTTATGTTTTATGTTCTACCTTTCCAGAATATGTTCTTCCCTTCCAGAACATGTTCCACCTTTCCTTGCAGGGATGGCAGAGTTAAAAGTGACACCATCAGCTTTGGCTGTATAAATAAGAAAAGAGCCAGGATATAATGTATTATGTGGTTCAAGGATTAAGGATACCATAAAACAACTGGGTTTTTTTCATAGGAAAAAAGGCAGAAATACACATTTCTCAGTTACCCATAATTTCTTAATGCAAGTAACAGATTCTAAATTAAGAAAAAATAAATAATCTCGAGCTCATTCTAACTCAGGCAGAAAAGGGAAATGTAGAAATGCAATGCAGCAATCCCCAAATGAAACTTTTTTCAGATCTTTATGAAACTCAGTCTCTAATGCTCAAATTTCTAGTACACCTAGATGAAAGCTATCAGTTGGCTCTAAATTTGGCTACAGAAATTCTACAATTCTCTATGAGTCTTCTGAATGAAATTCCATTCTAAAACAATTAACAAAGTAATTTGCCTTCCAAGAATTTGGGGTTGGAGATGTGTAGCTCAGCTGTGACTTGTGGTTTACTTGGTAGGCAGCGTGTTGTACTTTTTATTCTTCTTCCCTCTCCTTTTGCCAGAGGGAAAAAAAAAAAAGAAAAATATATCCATAGGTACACATTTCTTGAGAGCTCTGCACAAAAGATAGGCTTCTGCAAAGCCCTGATCTGACTTTATTGAAACACTTGTTTCCATATATATTACAGATGCTTTTTTGGTGAGAGTTTAAAACATATAAAAGCAGCTATTTCTGCCTTGAACATTTCTAACTCAGGAAAAAAAAAATCAAGGAGGCACGAAAAGTTTCCTCTATCCTACTTAAATTACATTTGGGAAGCTCTCTGTGGGGCTACCACCAATTCCTTTAACCCCAGCAGTCTCTTAGCTCCATTACATTAGTGATGCATCTCAAGCACTCACCCTTCTGCAGGAGAGTGTGGGGCCTCCAGTCAGACACCTACAACCCCCTAAGCTGGAAACAGTGGCCCCAGGGACTCACCAGTGCCTTATCCCTGCAGCCAGCGCTGCACTGTAATGCAAAACACAGATAACATTTGGGGGAGATGAAGATGAGGTGTGTGCTGAGTGGATTTTTCACTGTCACTGGGGAGAGGCTTCAGAGCAGTTCTCCTGAGGACTAAACCACTCCAGACTACGACATCTACTACATCCCTCTTTACATGAACCCCAAACACCAAATTGTTCCAGCAGCCCCTACTACACTATGTTCCTGCTACTCCACACAATGCTTCAATTAAAGCTGAGCAACATTACTATGATTATCAAAAAAAAGTATTTCCACAATGGCCCTTTCTGTCCAGTGCTGTGAGTCTCTGCTCCCAGAGCTGTGTTTATAGTGAAACGTGTGGTGTATTTTCCATTAAAAGCCTTGGCAGGAGTTTCTGTAGTTTTTCTCATGTATCTCAAGTTCAATACTCTTTCTGCATTTGCTTCACAATAACCAGTCCATTTCCAAGTGATTAATTTTCTATTCTAAAACAATGCATTCCTTTCCCCTCTCATTTTGCTGGTGTGGGGTTTTGTCTTTTTTTTTTTTCCCTTTTCTTACCAAGAGAAAAAAAAATTCTTTTTCAATGACATCATGGTATAAAATTTTCAAAGCAGGTTTTAGCAGGAGATATGCAGATTGCTTTGAAAAGTTACCCTCATAAATAACAACAAAGTACTGAATTATCAAGGCTGTAACTCAGTCAAGAGGTGCTGTAACTATTTAAATTATATGACCTCAGCAGAACCCCTTGATTGAATTGCAGCCTTTCATTAAACCGGGCACTCTGCATTATTTTCTCTGAACTAGAGTAAATCAGGATGGTAAAGAGATTAGCCCCCAAGCCCATCTCTTTGTGATCTAGAGGCATATAATTTTTAACCATTACCTCAATTTTGTAACTTAAAAAGCCTGTGCATAATCTACTGCGTCAATAATTCCCTTCCCTGTAGAGGGAATGATGACACTACAAAATACTGCTGTATAACCAGGTACACTGAGGAACTGTAAGGCTTGTAAAGGAGCAAGATCCCACTACTTGGGAAAGCTAGAGAAAAGTGGGGAAAAAAGGGAGGGAGAAGAGCAAACTGTGGATTCACAGCACTCCTGCTTCATTCACAAAAAAGCTGCAAACCAGAAGGGACCATTAGCTCATACAGGCTCATCTTCTATATATATTGCTGAATATTCATTATTTCATCAACCAAAATCAAACCTTCCTCTGATTTATTTCTAACTACCATTTTACTAGAAGAGAAACAGCTGGCCTCTGAGTCAGGACATTCCATAAATATCTCCTTGCTTTTACTGGAAAGTCGTGTGTGTAGGGATGAGGGTGGAGGGAAGCAGGGTGCTTAAAACGCTCTCTCTGCTCATCCCCAGCTGGCTGATATGATGCTGCCTCCATATTTGGAGAGAGACAACCTCCACACCAGTGGTTCCCAAACAAACCCACGACGACAGCATTGATGTTTGGGTGTGACGGTGTTCACAGGGGTTCTTGGATGAGGGAAGAGACAAGGATCTGACTCCACGTTTCAGAAGGCTTGATTTATTATGTTATGATATATATTACATTAAAACTATACTAAAAGAATAGAAGAAAAGGATCTCATCAGAAGGCTAGCTAAGAATAGAATAGGAAGGAATGATAACAAAGCTTCTGTCTCGGACAGAGTCTGAGCCAGCTGACTGTGATTGGCCATTAATTACAAACAAACTAACATGAGCTAACCACAGACCTACTTGTTGCATTCCACAGCAGCAGATAATCAATGTTTACATTTTGTTCTTGAGGCCTCAGCTTCTCTAGAGGAAAAATCGTAAGGAAAGATTTTTCAGGAAAAGATGTCTGTGACACTTGGGAGCTTTTTACAGAGTGGGTCCCTGCAGGAGCTGCCCTGCTCGTTCAAGAGGCCAGGCAGGGACCCCTTGTCCAAAGAGAGCTCCCCAGGCTGCTCAGCAGGGCTTGGGGCATGGTTTAGGAGGAACAAGCTCACAATCCCTACCATACCCTGGAAGACGATGGCGCTTTCCCCACCCGGCCACAGCGCGCTTCAGCTTTCCTTATTGCTGGGACTCTGCCTCCTTTCCCAAAGCCCCCACATTTAACTCGGTGAGAGAACAGCTACAGTAAGTCCCTTTTGCCATTTTCTTATATTTGTGTAGCTGTGAGCCGTTTTGCAAAGGAGGGGAGCAGCAGCCAGCCCCTGACAACAAAAGGGCCACTGTGGGCGCGCCAGTGGCAGACGCGGTGGAAGGCAGCCCACAGGAAAAGGGCTGGCTCCAGCCAGGGGCTCCGGCCGAGCACAGGCTCTGCATTCACTCAAATTGGCAACAGGTCCCTCTGTTCCTGGCTTGGAGCTGTGAACAAGGCTTGGGATTGAATAACCAATTATACAACCGCTGACTGAGTTTATCCAAGGTTTGCAAACTGCTATAATAGCCCAGTATTCACTGACTGTTTTATCCTTTTCCAGATATAGTGTCATATCTCCCCTTGTGCTCCATTTACATGTCACTTTATTACATACATCCATTAAAAAGGTTAATACAATGTCACAGTCAATGCCTAAATGTTGCCATTCAGTATCCTCGCCTTGCTCCCCGCTACATTTCACATTCACACGTTCCTTTCTCTCCCCCTCTCCTGCGGGCTTTGCTCGCTCGCACCCTCTTTCCTGCTGCAAGTTAAAACATTTTGCTGTCAAGAATACAGAGCAGAGCACGAACAAAACGGTAGCCAAGAGTCAACGGAGTAAAAACTGCGTGCTCCCTGAAGTTGCCAGTCATGGGGAGCGCTCTGTGCCGCCAGTGACGGGAATAACCTTTAAATCTCCCAAAGTTCAGGGAATCGCTTAAACCTGCAGACACTGCTGGATCACCTGGGCCTCCTAAATTATCAGCAAAGTTCACTTGCTAAGAAAGTCTTCTGAGTGGCTTTTCTTACTTTTAGATAAACTTTAAACATACCACTAACTGTTCTTCTCCGATTTTTAACACTTCCCAACTTGACCCCACCTACAACCCAGACGCGTAGGAGGCTGGAAAAGACTGGAAAAAAATAGAGCCAAAATTTTCTACATCTTCCTGTGAATTACTGATAGAGATCTGGCTTAAATCTGCTTGTTATTCTTCTCTTTTGCTAAAGATTTTTTTCTCCGATCAAACTGATCATCTCTGCACAGAATTTCTGGTCTGTGAAAAAACAGAAAGAAAAGAAAACAGAAAGAAAAGAAAATTACTCAAAATCTTCTACAGGTTCACTTTTTGAGATAAAGCAATTTATCTCAATAAGTGTCACTTATTAAATTTTTGTTTTCTACTGCCCTATTAACAAAAAATAGGGCAAGAAACCAAAGACAAAATTTTCCATTTTGATCTTATGCAGTACAACTGGCTGCTGTTTGCATGCATGGTACCACGGGCAGGAAGGTCCAAGTTTTGAGTAAGGTGCAGCAGATCTCCAGTGGTAACACAGCAAAGCTACATTTATTTAACAAAGCCCAGTTCCATTCCTGATCATAAACACTGATTTTTCACTTTTTGGCTTTTTACAGTTGGGAGAACGGCAGTTCAGAAAAAAGAATTTGATCCCGGACAAGTAAAGAACCTGAGGATATTTTTCATTCTCCATCAATTTCCTGGGGCTTGAGACTTCATCTTTTTGGTGTCTGACCGTGAAAGCTATGGACACAGAAAAAAATGTTTTTAAAAAAACTACTTTTGTAGAAGCTAATTGTTTATTTACTGATTATCAGTCGAGAAAGTGCACAAATATTTGAAAATCATCTAAGCCGAGGGTGTTATCAACTCATCATCAGTATGGGAAGTTTGACTGCAATAATTAAAACAGCATGTTTCCCAGGATGCCCAGCTGCAAAGGAACATGAAATACACTGCTCATGTGAACTCTACACTGGCCCCACTCAGTCAATACAAAGCCATTCACTGGGGTAAGACTGTCAAAAAATATTCTGGTTTACTTTTTAAAAAACCCTTCACACAGGTTTTGGATAATATTTATTTCCATTTTGAGGAGTGCTCAGGCTTCTTACACCAACCCTTGATACTCCCAGAGACCACCTCATGTATGGTTCCAAACTGCTGCAGGGAGCCCAAAGCACCTCATTTCTCACCCTTTAGCCTGGAAAAGGAGGGATCTGGGAAGCATTGGGATGCAGGGCTGGAGGAGCACAGCACTCCTGACACACCAATGGGAGAGACACCCAAACTTCACAACATTTCTTTGACTCCCAGTACCACAACCAAATCCTTCAACAACTCCCATTACTCAGTTTAGGATTCCAAACAACAAAATCACAGCAAAAATCTATTTCCAGTGAATCACTTTCCTATCTAAGGGCCTGTAAGTAAACTCCTTTCCTTTGTTCTTTTTTTCATATAATGCCTTTTGAGGGATTCACAATGCAACTGGCCACGTTTGCATCACAAAGGACCTGCAGGCACCACATTGTTCAGCTATCAGTAATAGACTCCTGATTGAGCTGGACTCTGATTGAGCAAGTGATAAAAAGACTGGGGGAAAGCCCTCCCCTCAATTTACCCCCAAACCAACTATTTACAAGCTTTGTGCACCATGGAATTCTATTAGAAACAAATGATATCAGCACTGTTTATGAATGCTATGGCAAGGTGTTGTTCAAAAATGGGAATTACCTCTGACAGAAGAGAGGAAGGTGATAATTCTTTTGGCAAGTGGAGAGGCTTCTGTTTCCCTCTCTTGTCTAATTGTACTAAAGAAAAAAATTGACACTGAATTTTGTTACCACAGTTTCTTACAACTTCTTCAACTTTGATGACCTGACTTGGTACTAATCTAACCAAGCCTAAAGCTTCAAAATTGTTTAAAGGAAGAACAAGTCCTCTGAGCTCCTTTGGAAAAGGACATTCTCCTAACTCTGACTTCTTTTTCCTGCTCATTCAAGCACAAAAAGGAGAAAATGGGGCTGGAATTTCTATGGCCAAAAACAAACAAAAAAAACCAAAACAAAAACAAAACAAAACAACAAAACACCAAAACAAAAAAAAAATAAAAACCAAACCCTGCAGTGCTCCTAAATCAGTCTGTGCTTCTCTCTTTGAGGAAACTGATATTGCCTGGAAGATGCTGCACCTCTCAGGCAAAACCATCGCACTGTTGATCTGTGGAGTGGTGCTTCCATCCCTCTTTTTGGTGGCTTTTTGCAGACACTTCTGTAATGCACAACCCAGAAACAGAACACAGTACAATGCTTACTGATTGCTAACACACGCTTCTGCCTCAGACCTCAAGCTCTCTTGAACAATGAATAAGCACATTTGAGAATCCGTGAATTTGAACACTAATCCACAAGTGGGACAAGCCCCGTCTGTCCCACAGCTCACAGAGCCTGAGAGATGGCAAACACTCCAGTGAGTGATCAAACTGGTTTGTTATGCTATTTTAAAAATCATAAAAACAACAGCTTTACTTCCTTCTAAGTTTAAGGACAAAATCTGACTGGTTGGTTTCCAACCTTCTCATCTCTTTTCCTTCCAAGACCTCCTTATTGAGAGCACACAAATAATTTCCATTAACACTCTAGGTGAAATAGTAATTAATACCTAGCTATTCTACCCTTGACAGGAAAGAAGAATAAAGCAGAGTTTGATTCACTGACTCCTTGAAACAGATTCTTAGGGGAACTGAGGACATTCAGAGAGCAGAACAAATTGTATCTTATGGAACTCATTCTCATGGCCACTCTGGAACTCTCCCTATTTATAATTGTGTCTTCTGGTATTCCTGCTACTTCCCTGCCCTCATCAAAAGAGAAGGACAAAGCAGGAAATGTGAGGGCAGATTTTCTTCCTCCATCAATTCTAGTGGCTAGCTGCCACAATAAGGCACACTTTTACCTCTGTTAGAGCTCACCTCTCAGCCTGGTGCTAGCAACAGCCAGCTTTAAGGCAGGTACAGTAATTGCAGCTTGCTAATTGGTTATTTCAGAATCGTATTATTATTGTACTCAGGAATCAGAATGTTTTTTTAAACAAAGCCTGATGAAAGCAGTAACAAAGATATGAATTTCCACCTCTTCAATTTTGTGACTGCAGCGCAGCGCTGGATTGCCAGTGGTTGGTAGATAGCTCCTACTT
Source organism: Geospiza fortis (assembly GCF_000277835.1). Taxonomy (NCBI): domain Eukaryota; kingdom Metazoa; phylum Chordata; class Aves; order Passeriformes; family Thraupidae; genus Geospiza; species Geospiza fortis. Next base: position 632,194 of record NW_005054482.1, on the reverse strand, counting down.
CAAACACGTATTTATCTGTGTTAGCTGCAAAATGATAGGGCTGTGCAGAGGAACGAGTCCCTTGTTTCATGTTCCTAATCTTCTGCTGAATACCCCTCCATAACTTCACTAGAAAGGGATGGATTTGTTTGAGTTTGTGATGTCACGCGCATTTAAGAGCATTCCTAAAAATACGCGAAGTCCAAAAAACCTTAGCAAACTTTTCTCTCGGAGCACAGAGAAATGTAGCTTAAAATACATCAGGCTATTAACATTTTAACCACCCTGAAGTCATATTCGTGTTGCTACATTTTCAAATTATTTTCCACTTTACAAGAAACATAAACATAAGTTCCTTTGATATTTTAAACCCTGACTTAGAGACTGTTTCAGCCTCCCTCTGTCCAAGTGTTAACTGACTAATAGCTCTGCAGCTGTGGAAGAAAACATCTCTCATCTCCCCCATGGTCCGGCACCTTCCATTTATGGCTGCAATGATTTCATTATGTTTTACCGCTGCTGGCTCCCATGTTTTCCCTCTCACTCTCTCCTAGCTGTTCTGAAGCTTGGGAAGGATTTGGGAAGCTCTCACTCAGAGCAGCACCGAGCAGGAGCCAATCGCCAAGGCAAGGGAAGCCTTCCTACCTAAACAAACCATTATCGGCTCATCTCGTGTCTTTGTACTCTTTTTTTGCTATTACCTCACGGGATTAACTTTTATCTCTAATCTCTGCTCTGGCCAACTGTCAGGGAGCCTAAAAGCTGCCTGTCTTTTAATCTGTGTGTAATAATACTGCTGGTACTAACAGATAACTGTGAAACAACACGGAGGGGAGGAAAACACACAAACGCACAAGGGCTCATTGTTACAAACTGCTGGGCTCCTTCCTACCTGAAAGGAGGGCAAGATCACGCCTGATGTCCATACTGCACCTCCTTCTTGTCCTCTTCCATGGTTTTCTTTTCACTCCAATGCCACCCAAGTGTTTTAATTTGGGGGATCTGTTCCCATCAACCAGTTTATCTCCTGTTCAACCTGAAATGGCCAGGTTTCTAGGAGTGTGCAAGAAACCTGTAACTTTTCCTTAAACAAAAAATCAGGATGGGGAACATAACAGAAAAAAAAAGAAAATTAAAAAAAGAAAAAAGAAAAAAGAAGAAAAAAGAAAAAAGAAAAAGGAAAGAAAAGAAAAAAGAAAAAAGAAGAAAAAAGAAAAAAGAAAAAGGAAAGAAAAGAAAAAAGAAAAAAGAAGAAAAAAGAAAAAAGAAAAAGGAAAGAAAAGAAAAAAGAAAAAAGAAGAAAAAAGAAAAAAGAAAAAGGAAAGAAAAGAAAAAAGAAAAAAGAAGAAAAAAGAAAAAAGAAAAAGGAAAGAAAAGAAAAAAGAAAAAAGAAGAAAAAAGAAAAAAGAAAAAAAGAAGAAAAAAAGAAAAGAAGAAAAGAAGAAAAAAAAAAAAGAAAAGAAAAGGAATGATCCTCCTGTAAAGGGAAATAGCCAAAGCTTCAAAACAGTCAACATTTTAAAGCTTGCCTTGAAATAAGTAAGTCTCTTTCTGGGTGGCACATTTACCAGGCAGTCAGGCTTTCCTTCACTTCAAGTTAATACTTTTATAAGCTCTCCCCAATACTACATTACACCATGTTTTGTAAAACAAGAGTAAGACTGAAAGAAAAACAAAGAGCACTTAATTATGGCCAGGTGTGTAGGGTAGCAGCTCTTACAGAATATGGGCTCTTGAGGGGTTGGAGTGGGGAGGCAAACCCTCGTAAAAACTGCTCCTCCAGGGGTCTTGGTGGCATTTTTTTTCAGATTTTATTAAAAGCTTATTAAAGTCAAAGACATGCCTTTTCATTTAAATCTAGTCCTTTGAGTATGAAAATCAACAGGGGAGAGGAATAAAGGAGCTCTACCAAAAATATCAGCAGGAGAGCTATGGGCACAGAATAATGTCTAGCTAGGACACAGTATTTTAGGGAATAGTTGTCAGGACAGAAAGGATCCAAGTCCTACATGGAATAGTAACAGCAATGAAAGCAGGAGGGTTAGTGATAAATGCATTGGAACCAGGTAACTTCCAGGATTCTGGCTCAGTACCTACTATACCTCTCAAAACCTATAAAGCAAACTCACATGCTCCAAGCACTCTCCAGACATGAAAATTTAAGGATCAGGCACCATGCCTTGGATAACCAGCACAGTTAGGGAAGCTGGAGCTGTAGAACAGCACAGGACAAAATCTTCTCCTGGCAGGTCCCAGACAATTCCATTGAATCTCTGATGATTTTGGACATCTTAACAGTTGTATGATTTTCCAGCTTGAGTTGAAAAGGCATCACTGTTCCCAAGTGGGAAGAACAAGGCAGGGGAAGAAATGCCTGGCTCAAAGCCACCCAGGAGGGCCCCGAGGCAGAGGCAAGGTCACACAGAGTCTGTCAGGGTGGAGAAGACCCCAGGATCATCAAGTCCAGCCTTGACTAACCACCACCTTGGAAAGCACCACAGCACTCTGGGCATGTCCAGCTGTCTCCTGAGCACCAGCCTGAAGGGAGAATCCTGGCTGCTTTAGGAGAGGGGTGGCCGGGACACGACCCCCTGGTCCCCAGATGCCCTCATGGGGACAGACCCAGCTCTCCCCAAGGCCTCTCTCCTCTTCAGAGCTTCCCAAAGCCAACATTTCCTGACTCCTGCCCAAACAGCACAACACACTCCCCCAGGCAGGGGCAGTGTCACAGGGAGGTGACCAAAGGAGGGCTGTGCGTCCCCTGTGGGTAATGCCATCCCTCAGGAACCCGAAACACGCTCAGGAGTGATTGTCCCTGCAGAGCCCAAACCTCACCCCTGTGCAGGTTGTGCTGCAATGATTTCAGTCACCCACCACAGTGACAAAGGCTATGGGTGTAGGGTGCAACAAGAAAGGCAAGGCTGCAATCCTTCAGCCAAAAAAGCACAGGAAGCTTTTAACCAAAGCCATCTGAACCTCCAGAGAGAGACAATGGACCAGAGACATCTCAAGGGTGAACTTCTTGGCAAAGGAGAGGAAAAGGGCACCATGAATGAGGAAGGGGCTGGGAACCATCCTGAGGGTGACTGTGGGTGAGGTGGGGCACTGGCACAGGCTGCCCAGAGAAGCTGGGGACGGCCAGGCCCTGCAGTGTCCCTGTCCATGGCAGGGAGGTTGGAATGAGGTGATCTTTAAGGTGCCTTCCAACCCAAACCTTTCAGTGATGCACCAAACCTAAATCCTTTCCTCCACTGCTCTCTCATCAGAGCTGGTCTGGGGGCTTGTTCTTCACTCCATGCACTCCTTGACCACAGGCAAAGATGTCCTGGCAGCCAGAGCTGGACATCCTTGCACTGGAACTCAAACCCTCTCTGACACAAGTCATCGTTCCTGGCAAGAGCTTGAACCCCAATGAAGAAAAACAATAAAAACAAAATGAATTCTACTATCCACCAGTATAATAACTGACAATCTCAGTCTGCATACTGTGGTCTTTATCACATCCTATCTCTCTCCAAATGGCTCTCCAGGAATTCTGAGCAGGTAACAGCAAGGAAACTCAAGACACCTCTTGCCAAATGAACATATGACCACAACTGTCTGGGATTATTTAGAATCCAGGAACAGAGAAGCACCAGAAGCAATACCAATCACCCTGGACAGGGATCGCTGATGGTTTAACACTGTTTGCTGTTCAAGTATCAAAGGCTGCTGCTCCATTTAAACATGGACCATGCTGCTAAAAAGGTACTCAAAAAGCAAGCAATAGTGTTTCCTCTCATTGATACTGAACTAAAAGGGACAAAAAAATTCAGGAAACCAAATTGTTCAAAACTTTGTCTCTCCCACCTGTTCTACCTGAAACATGAAGTCTTTAGACTTGCCCATCTCACCCTAAGACGCTTATACTCAGCCCCAAAGTATCTTTGCAAACATTCCAGTATTTATTGCTCAGCTCAGATAACAAAAACAAAACCCTGGACCTCCTCATTGTCACCTCTGAAATCCTTCTTCATGCCACTGTCAGTGCTGGTCCCTCATTTCATTTCATCAGAGTAAAAAATCTACATCTGCTCCACATTTGAGGCAGCATTCACAGTTTTTCAGACTGCCAGCACCAAAAGCTCACAACCAAGTTCTAATCAGTGACAGAGCTGCGCCCACACCCGCAGCCCACTCCCCCTAAAATAAGGAATCGGGGACACGAGCACCAGCTCTGACCCGAGAGCCCAGATTAGCAACCTCCCACCTGCCCCCCTCAGCAATCAATACATGGCTGCAGCTCAAAATGCCTCCCTGGAAACTTCTCAGCAGCAGCCTGCTGAGGGTGATTATCTGAGCATCTTAAGGGAGGCTTTAATAAGGTTCTACTGTATACAGTACATCTAAAAAAAAAATAAAAAAAGCCCACTAAAAATAACAAGGAGAGGAGATGATTGTAGAGGATCTCACTCTCTCAGCATCATTTCTAGCCCGTGCCCACAACACTCCAGTGAAATATCTTGTCAGGCCAGGAGGGCTCGACAGGCCTAATCAATAGCTGTTATTTTTTCACAAGTGCCAACAAAGGAAAAACTTAATTTATGCCACACAAGATGCTGAAAATAATTCATACTAATTGGACTGCCGAAAATTCCCCTTCTGTCCTTCTGTTTTCGATTGCTTTTAACTTCTCAAACTTCGACTGTCCACACTGAAATGCTCAGCCTCTGAGCTGGGGAAAAAAACAAAAACACAGCAGTAACAAGGGCAACGTTCCTTTCTTGCTATCTGACAGTTTAAGCTGCCATTTTTAAGCAAAATTAGCATTGGATTTAAGTGTCTAACTTCCTTCAAGTGCTTTGTAAAAGACAGCTACGCTGCTTGAGAATGCCAAATTTTGTCAAGTGAAGATTGGATGAGTACAGACTCGCTCAGTATTGTCTTCAGAGAAGTCAGAAGACTGCAGACAGCTTTAATACTTGCAATAGATATTCTGATGCAATATTCTAATCTTTTGTATTGCTATTGATCCCTGGGACTTGGAAAAGCCCTTGGGAAGTACATGGAGTAAATCTTACAACTTGTGGAGGTTTTTTCTCTTCATAACCACACGTGAACGTGGCATAGTGCTACAGTACTTTGTGGGGCATTCAGGCCATCAGGTTATTATCCCTAACACTGGTAGCATCTGAAAAAAGCTAACAGAGCAAGTGAAAGTTATTAATAATCATTGGGAAGATTTTGATAAGCAATGAAGTAGTTCAGAAAAAAGCCATCCACTGCCATTTGTCTGCAAGGCTACAAGAAGCACTTTCATGAACTGTGTATTTCAATAAAAAAAATTAAACCAAACCAGAAGTCACTACCAATAGCTATCATGCATGTTAACACAGGAAAAGGCTTCCAGCCCCTGTCCTGTTTGGAGAACTGTGGATCTGCAGCACAGCTATCTAACAAAGTATGGGCAACAGCGCTGAGTGCTTGGTTCTCCTGCTGTTTTAACTGTGGAAACACAAAGAAAAGGCTGGAAGCTTTCCCCAGACAAATGGAGATGCATTCCCAATCCTAAACCACGAGGCACAAGCTCCAAAAGAACCACACCAGGCTGTTGGGGCAGAGCTGCTGCTGGGGAACCAGACAGGAGTGAGGGGTTTGCTGTGGAAGCTGAGCCAAGCAGGGAAATGCTCTGCACACCAGGATGAAGGAGAAGCAGAACCAGGGAGCAGTGAACTGCAGATGGAAGAAAGGTGGGCACTGGGGTTTTATGGAAGGTCCCTATTTCTTCAGCAGTTTTCCATAATTCCACAGCAGCCAAGCAGAAATATGCCCAGTAAATATTGCAGTCACTGAGAATTTGCTTTCTTCAGTGATCCAGTCTGACTCAGGTCTTGCAGTTTTAGATCCAGCTGAAGTGAATTCCCAAAAGAAACAGGATCTGCCCTATCCTTGACATGTCAGCCTGCTCCAGAGTAGAATGAAATGGAGAAACACAATCAGCAATTCAGAGAACTGCAGAGTTTGGCTCCAGACTTATCTTACACCTTGAGCTAACCTGACAGGATACATGCACACCAGAACCTGAATTTAATTAGACCAAATGTCCAGCCTGTGATGGCACAGAAGGGCTCAGCTCTAACATGCATGTGGAGACACCTGAGGGACAGAAATAAATGTTCACATAGGAAATGTTAAATGTTGCTTCACTCTGACACGTGGCTGTGCTGTTAGAATAGAAGCAGCACAAAAGCAATGCATGATACAATGCAGAAGCTTTTTTACCATTCACTCCTAACTTTATTAACTTTCAAAAAGGTTCATGCTGTTATTCTGCCCAAAATCTGCATACACACTTCCAAAGGATTATTAATATTTACCACCAAGAATAAGGGAAGTGTAAGTATGATAGATAAAGCTAATATGTACTTCTGTTCCAGCATGAAGGGTTTAGTATAACACATCCTGCCCTTGCACTGCAGTAATAACCATCCCATGTGAACAAGAGGAGAAAATGTGGGGTGTTTTTTTTGTAAGAGAAATGTGTTTTACACAGATTTTTTAATGCATTGAGTCTTTCAAGTGCATCACTAAGTCTTCGTGCTTGTATATGGAAAAAACTTTCTGCTCTTACAATGACTTCAGAAATCAAGCAGGGCAGTACTGCTCCTTACTTTGAACAAGGAAACATTTTACCAAAAAACAAAATTATGACTGAAAAGATTCTTTTGTGGCTTTGTGGAATTATTCTACCTGATTTTGTAGCAGAGCAAAAACTCCTAGGGATAGACAGGCAGGTGATCATTAAACCAGAATGAGGACTGCTCATCCAGAGTCCACCCAAACACTGACTGCCCTGCCAGAACCTCTCCTAGCAAGCAAAGCTCTTTGTCAGCTCCACGAGCACAGCCAGCTCAGTGACAGACCCGTGCACGGGAGCAGAGGGGATTATTACTGCAGAGGTTTGAAGAACCCTTAAATCCATTCCCCACTGGGTTGATTTTGCCACAGTCACTGTTAGAATCACAGAGCAATTTACCTGTGGAGAAAAGCAACTTTCAAAAGATCCAAGGAAGAAGATCATATTTACATATGCGCCAGCTTCGATTTCAAGGTCTACAAGATTGCAGGAAAATAAAATAAAAACAGAGGATCAGTTTTGCTACTCTCTCAACTTATGCAGCAAATCAAATCTTCCAGATCCAGCCTACGTATCTCAGATATGTATGAGAATGAAAATAAGAAAGATAACCACAGGAGAAGAATCATCAAATGCATCACCATAGTTTTGAATGACGACAAAAATGGCACTTGAGTGAGAGATTACCCTCCAGCTCCATCATACCCAATGACACATTTAATGCCAGACTCAAATTTATAGGATATTAAAGCAAACAAAACCATGTTTAAGGCAATGCTAATATTACTTTGGTGTTTATACACGAACCACAGAGGTTTGCAAATTTAAACTTGACACACAGGCCTTCATCTGTTCCATGAACACAAATGGCAATGTCTGCACCGAGTGCCTTGATCTGGGGCACAGCTTTTGGTGCCATGTGTGGATTTCACCTCAGCTCTTCACTGGCCTGTCCAGCAGGGACCTGGCTGCCACTCAAGAGACACTGCAAAGTGAAATACTGAAGCTGCAAGGCTGCCCAAAGCTTCTAGGAACCTTTAAGGCCAAGGGTGATATTTGGGGGAATGGGGGCTATGCCAGAAGTGATGGAGTGATGTTTCAGACATGGAGGCATTCCTTCCAAAACCAGCCTGGATCTCCTCCCACTCACACCAACCAGTGCATCTCTGTCCACAGAGGTCCATTAAGCTTTTATCTCCTTTTCCCCTACAATTTTCTTCTTTGCTAGACGTCTGCTCATCTCCAGTTATCAGCTATAACCAGAGAAAAAAGCCAGCAGGTAAAAGGTAACCAACCTGAATATGGCAAATCTATTGTTTTTAAAATTAAAATAAATCCAACAAAGTCCTTCTTTTAGTGTGGCCACTGAAATATGTACACTGAATATTTCAGTTGGAGAGTTCAGTTTTTAATTCTTCAGCATTCTCTGCACCATGAGAAAGCAGCTACCACCACTCATCTGAATGCTGAGTATTTCATGGCCCAAGTTCAAAAAGCTATTTAGGATGTGCTAAATTTAACATATGGCCCTAAATCCACCTTTGTAAAGCATGGTCTGAGTCCAGTTTAAGTGAATTTTATACTACACTAATATTGTCATAATTTTTTTTTTTAAACCAAAACCACTGATATAATCTGGTTGTTACAAAAGCACCATTCTAGTATTTTAAGAAGAACCTCTCCTAAAACTGTTGCACATTTGTGAAGAAGGGTTTGGGGGATTTAAGTGAACTCTCTTTAAAAAATCTAAATTTTAGTTTACAGAAATAAAATTAAAAAGAGAGAGAAATTATCTGGGCAGGTTTCCCAGTCCATCATACTAGAAATTGGGTAAATTATGCTTTTTTTTTGTTAAATATTTCCTTCTGTTGACCCCAAATGGGACTACCAGAGTAAAGAAGAGCAGAACTGATATGTGCTATTTCTCAGAGAGTCACTGTAACATCCTATTACTGGCTCAACAGTGAAGGGACAGAACCACATTTCTAGAATGCTGCTGATTTAAAACAGGGGTTTTTAAGAGACATTTAACAATATTAACTTTGTTTCTTTTTCTAATGTAAGCTAAATAAAAAGTTGCACTTTGCTTGAAAGAAATACTGATGAATTATTAGAATGCAACTTCAGAATATTTAAATAATGTGGGAAAGCAAGTCCCGTTTTAAGGTAAAGTCGAGGACTCCTGGTCCTGACTTGCACTTAAAGTTGAAAAACCAAAATGAAACATTGATCTATCACTGGATTGAATTCTCCTTCTCCCAGAAACATTCTGGAGGAAGGTTCACGTTGGCTTCTGAATTGCTGAGATGGTGTTTAACTAATACACAAACAGAAAGGAAAATATTCTAAAAGCTGAGAAGTGAGTGCTAGCAAGGAGAGTGTAATTTAATAGCCTGAAGCTGTCTGATATACAGTCTGAGCATAACCACATTAAAAGAAACCTTGCAAACCTCCAAACTGTTAGCTATCAGTTCCGAGTGGCACACCAAATCCTTCTACTAAACTTATTTTGGCTCAATTCTGTCGAGGCAAAATTAGCCCGAGTTGTTTTCAAGTGAAATTACACACTGCCACTTCCATTCAAAGCAAGACTCAAGGGCTTGCCTCCCTCTTCATTTGCATTTGAAATCATCCAGAAATTTCCTCAGAACTCCACTGGATCAGATTTGAAGATTCATGCACAGAATTATTTTTAAGACACAGTATTGTGTCTTAGCTGCACCCCTCAAGTGTGTCCATGTCTGCTCACAAGAACCTTTCCACAGCAGTGAAATACAATCATTCCAGGAGTCTAGCACTGGCTGAAAGCTCCAGCCCTGCCACAGAGAAAACAGAGAAAACTCCTCCAAAGAGGGGAAAAACTTCACAGCTCCCATGGTACTGCAGCCCTGCACGCAGCACAAGAGAATTCCAGCAGGAGACCCTCTGGGCTTCTGATCCAAAGCTCACTGACACCCCTTGACTTTGTCAGGCTTAGACAACCACTGAATATGATCACAGGTACAAATCTGGGGTTTGCTGGATTCTCGAAAGCATTAAAAGAAATGAACTCTCCATTTTGTCCTCACAGAAAACCAACCTCACACCAGGGTAATGCTGGGCACCAGGTATCTTTGAAATGGAGCAACTAAGGGGAGCACACCACAGCAGCTCTAGGCCATTTTCTTCCCTTTTTTCACTGAGTTTGCCAACAAGTGTGCCAAACAGGCTGGATGGTTAATGCTTTATTTATTTACTTAGTGCCACGAGGCAGCATGATGCTGCCATTCCATGCAATACAGTTAATCTGTGGTTTCTCTGTTTCTTTGTCACCAATGACTGCATGAAAAATACAAAAGAAAAATACAAAAAAATCCCCACAACCAACCAAAAACCCAAAGCAAAACACAAAAATCCCTCCTGAAGTATTCGCTGTTCTAAAAAATTTAGAGGATCCACAGAATGTCAATACAGCCAATTTCCTGCGCCCTCTGGTAACTCATGGACTTATTTAATCTTTTGTAGTCCTTTTAATGCTATGAATAGTCAGAAATCACCAACTGCAGAAGATAAATGCAATAAAGTTCATGCTCAAACACTGGAATCAAAGAAGATGTTTGGATTCTGAAGCAGCATTTTTCTATCACACAGTCTCAACGCGTCCCTCAAATGTTGAGTTCCCATCTCCACGGAGAGGCGAGGCTGGGACAGGAGAAAGCCCAGGAATCCCAGCTGGGAGGGAGCACTGCCTCTGCCAGCTGTGATGTGAGCATCAGCATGCAGGGGAAATTCAAAGTTCAGAATTAAAGTTACCATTCACAACACTCAGCTGAAGGTGAAGCGTGCTCAGGCTGCTGCTGCAGACCCCTCTGTGCACCTCAGCTGCTACCAAGGAACTCCCACCTGGCTGTTTAAGGGCTAAACCTCACATGGACTCCATCAAGCAGGGCAAAAGTGTTGTCAGAATCTGACCCAGCCCCCTTCTCAAAATATGGGAGGGAAATATGGAACAAAATGTTAGAGCTTTTCCCAGGAAGCACCTCCATCATCTTGCCATACAGGTTTTTATGCTCAATGGAAAGGGTAAAATGGCTTCTCCTAAACCACAGAAACCATTTCCAATACTTTGTTTCAATGCAGGGAGAAAGAGAGAAGAACAGGGCAGGGGCAGCTCTACAGGAAGGAGCTGAGGTCTAGAAAGGGGCTTGTAATTGACTTTTTTATTTACCATTAAATTCCTTTCAGCTAAGTCCAAAAAAGCAGTGAGAGAGAGTTCTGACTAGACAGCTTGCAAACTGTTATGCAGTTATGGGAAAAGGATCAAAGGAAAATTCCTACATTTTACTGTTTGTATTTCCTGTATTTCACAGTTTCACATCAACCTCCTTGTTTGCATGAGCCTTCCTTCCAGTGACACTCAAGAGCCCTGCTGCAGATCCCTCAGCAAGGCAACCAACCAAGCCTCCTAACACTGCTCCAGCCACTCTCCCTGCAGCTGTGGGACTGAACAGCAAGAATATCAACAATATCAACATGATTCAGAACGTCCAACAAACGTTCTGGTCCCTTAAAACCAAAGACGTGACAATTGCAAAACGTACCAATGAAAGGAAATATTTTATACAACAGAACTAAACTGACCCAACTTCTTCTCCAGCAGGAAAAAAAAATCAACTAAGAAGAGTGTATTAAAGAAGAACAGCATTAATTCTGAAAGGTTCTCAGCATGAAGCTGTCTGCTCTAACTAGCTTGAGGTGAAATATTTATAAGCATTTCTCTTATTGAAAAATATTTTATGGGTAAGCCTGAAGTTTTTGGCTGTGGAAGAAGGTAGGCAGAAATGGACTGGGAGAAAAGTTGGAATTATGTCTTTTGTGGCCTCTTTTGAAAATAAAATCCACTTTAAAAGATAATATTCAAGGTAAAATTCCAGCAGTTCTTAGTCACATCAACTGTTCAGAAAATGCTACGATTTTGAAAATTTTAAAGCAAAATTAAGAAGGAAATTACAGTGAAACTTTACCTTTACTGGGGCACAGTACGTGAAGTAAACTATTTGAACTAGCAAGGAAAGCATAGGAAAGTAATTATAACGTTATAGTTACTGGTAAAGAAAACACAAAGTAAGCATCAACCTCCGCCTCAATGAGTTTGCAACATAACAAAATTTTAAAAAATAATGTAAATGTGGGGCTTTGTCTTTCCTGTCCTCCACAGAAAAGCAGAAATTGGCATCTGTTTACATCAGAGGAACATAAACACACACACATGTGTAGGCACACAGAGAAATCCAGAGTCCTGATCTTCAGTCTGTTGACTTTGGGACAGCCCAGCAGTGCTTATCTCCCGTGTTCTTCCAAAAGTGCTGAAAAATGTCATCCTCCTGACAGAGATGGAATCAGAAAAATCCACAGACACAACCATGGCCAAGCAGTCCCCCTGGAGAGGACAAAACCACTGAACTCTATTGTCAGGAACACTCAACAGTGGCACAGAAAGGAGGTTTTGTTCAAAGGCACCAAATCTGCTTTATCGTGGCAAGTGAAAAACCTCCTCTGTTCTCATGCTGGGAGCAAACCTACCCAAGAAGTTGTTCTGAGTGCAAACATGCAGTTAAAACCTGCAGTTACTCTGAGGTGTATCTATCAAAGACTGTGGGCAACAGTTAGCAGGACAGAGAATTTCCTGCTTGTTTACTTGGGAAAGTTTTATCAACTTGAGCACTACATTCACCATTACAGCCTTGAATGCAAATGAGGATTTTTTCAGCTTAACTTATAGTCACTGCTAGACAACAAGCTGAATTGAAAATGCCACTGTTTCTCCAAAATAAGAACAACCTCACAGTGGGTCATGGTAAAATACTGATAGTTCTAAACGTGCTCTCCTGGCTTTATGAACACAGGAACTGGAGAAGCACAGCTTATTGAATATTGAGGTTAGAGATCTCTAAGAACAGTCAGGAACTGCATTTAATATCTCATCCAACAGAAATCACTGCTTAATTAAAAGCCTATCAATATTCTACACTCTGTTGACATTGCAGGGCATTTCACAAAACCATGTCCTGTTGGTATCAAACCTTCACTACCATTTTTGCTATTTCTTTGCTTTCCTTGCCTGTTCATGCCCATCACATCTAGTTAAGAGATGCTAATGAGCTCCTTCAAGAATACAAGTGGAAAGACTGGACAAGTTAGTGGGAAGAAAGGAAAAATAAGATATGGAACTGAAAGAGGAAGAGGAATAAATAAAGAGAGTCTGGTTCTCCTGGTGTTACGTATTTTTCAGTCAATGTGAAAAGCAATGGAGCAATCTTCCCTCTCCTCTCAAATGCCACACTCCAGGTAAATCCTCCCCTCAATTGCACAGGAAAGGGACAAAGGGATGCAAAAATGTTCCTGCATCCCAGTTCCTGGGGTTCTGGTCCATGGAAGGGCTTCCCCAGGGATGGGAAGAGGTTTTCTGAATTCATTCAACACCTGTGTGCCTGCAGAGTGCTCCTCAGCCAGGCCAGGGCATTCCAGAGCCCCCAGCCCATGGATGTGTGCTCTGCCTATCTCCCAGGAGATTATGGCTTCTGTGGATATCTCCTACACCTTTGGATTGTCAAACACAAAGCAGTTGGCCAAAACTGTGTCACGCAAAGCCACGGAAATTTAAATATTGACTCGAGTTGCAAAATTCAGATTCTGAACACCCCTAAATTTAGATGTGTCGGGTCAAGAGTTTAGGTTCAGTCCCTCACCCACGGGAAAGCCAGCTGAAAAATGTGCTTACCTGTCAACTCCCAGAATCATTAGTGTGAATTGACAAGGTTTTACTGCATACAGATAAGATTAATGGAATCTTTCACATTGCACAAAGCCCCAAAGGTTTGGAAGTACAGTTTAATTTGAGCAAGCAAAGCAGACACACATTTTGGATGTTGAAGACACTGCTTCAGTGTCACTTTGATTTTACACACAGGCAATTCCACTGATGTCACTGGAATTACCTGACTGTTAGAGCGGTGCAATGCCAAAGGAGGTGGAAGCTATGAGTCTGCAAGGAAAGAAAGGGGCAGAAAAGAGAAGACGACAAGGAAAACATGTGCAAATTAGACTTTGCTGCATTAACACCACCTAATCCCAAAATATGCTGTACTTTAACAGCATTTGGCACTGAGGAATGGCCACAGCTTGTTGCAGAATCCCTGAGGTTGGTGGGGCTGAGACGTGGAGGTGAAAGCAGCAGCATCACCTCAGAGACCAGGAGTGTGTCTGCCTTCAAAACTCAGCTGCTGTCCACACAGCTGGGGGCTCCTTGCAAAGCAGAAACTAAACCTATTCTGATAAATCCCTGCCAGCAGGGACATTTGGAAATGCATCTTCCAGAAGGGCTTGGTGCAGGTCTAAACAAAGTGTTACACACTATAAATGAAACTGCATCAGGGCCTGAACTCTCTAGCTTCCCTAAAATAAAGGGCTTCAAATTCTGGGGAGAAGTCCATCATAGTCTATCTTCCCTTTTTTTGAATTTTCAGCCATTCCAGCCTGTCTTCCAAAAAAGCAGTATTTTTAATAGGAAGTACTTGCTTTGATCTAACAACACTCCTGCCCACTAGCAGCTTCTGTGAAACCAGAACTTTAGATTAATATGTCATTGATCAAAGTCCTGCATTAAGGAAATGTTAAACCATCCAGGAAAAGGTCTGGTGCACCACTGTAACGCCAGTATTTAGCCAGGCAATACGAGCAGAATTCAAGACAAGCAACCCCAGCTCTTGCTAACAGCAGCAATGGCAATTGTGTGACATCTGTCTGTCTGTCATTTGGTCCTACCCATCCACACTGTGCGCTCCACAGATTTCAGGACTAAGAGGGACACTAAACATTTCACACTTCACTGAAAAATTTACAGTTGTTCACTAAGAAATGGGAAAGTTGAGGAAGTTGCTTCATGTTCTACTGAAATGGCACCACAGTATGAGAAGAAAGATAATGATGGCACACCCAAAGACTGGAGCATGTGAATCCAGTTATTTTACAATTCCTTATTTGAATTCTTTATTTGTTATAAAGAATTAAATTTTTCTAGGAAGGTATTAATGTGAGGGTCTTCAGAAACAGGCAGAACTGTGCTGGAATTTGTCATGTTGCTCATTCTGTATTACAGAAGAACATGCCAAAAAGCAGATATACATTTTAAAGTGGGAATTAGATCAGCACTTGCCCTGCTGAATTAGATGGTAGTTCAGAATATTTTCCTTTTTACTTTTCACATTATTGGTAATGTTTTTCATTTTTGGTTTGTTTTTTTCCTTAAATAAATTTTTTGTCTAAGTACAAGAATAAAAAGTGAAAGGAAAATAATTATTCTGGTAATATTTGGGGAGTGTCTCCTATTTTAGCAGAATTTTCGTGAAGAAAAACAAAAGTAAAAGATAATGAAAACCACAAGAAAGGAGTTTCAAATAGAAAGTCTATTTTACTAAAAGATACAGAAACACTGTCCTTATTTATGTAGGAGACTACATAAAACATGGGGTTTTTTTAAAGATTCCCATTTTTTTGGCTACTTGGTCTGCTGAGGAAAAGATTACCTATAGCCACTTCTTAAGTACATCCTTTTCTTAGGAATGGGTGAAAACCACCTGAATAATCCTTCAGGTTTATTATTCAGGCAAAAGCCACCGGAATAATCCTTCCCAGGGCTGTGAGGACAGCTTGCAGTGTAACTCCAGGGAGCAGCCTCAGCTCTGCACCAGCTGAAAACGTGGCCAGACAACTGCAAAGAGGGGAAACCTTAAAGGCACAGAGAGGCCTCCCTGGCAGGACTCAGCTCAGGGAATCCACAAGTGCTCCTGCCTCTGCAGCACTGCTAATGAACTATAGATCCTGGCCACACAGGGAAAAGTCACACCAGAGAGTGTCTGCTGAAACCAGTAACATGTACCCACTGTCATTATACTTATTTTCTCCCACAATTTTTACACATACCACGTGCGTGTCATTAATCTAACAACTGAAAGGTATTTAAAGTGTTTTCAGTTCAAGGTGCCTCCTGTAAATTCAGTCATGAAAATTAAATGCACACTAAGACAAAAGGGAGAAGAGAGACCAGTGCTTCTGAAATGAAAGCTCTATTTTTGGCAATAAAAATTTAGAGCCCCTTCTCTTCCTCCCTCCCAAACTCTCAGGTTGATTCATCTCTCATTCAAATTTAAAATGCACAGAGAGGCTGCAGCAAGCCCACAGAAGATTGATATGCACCGCACTCCACACATGGCTCAGCTCTTTATTCCAAAGTCTGGCATGATGATGGTGGGTTTTGTGATGATATTATTTCAATATGTAATAAACAGGGTTCTCTGTAAAAGCAGTGCAACGCAAGGCCCCTTTAAAAAAAGCTCCAAATTGTTACTATAGAGAGAAAGGCAGCGAGAGATTCACAATGCAGGCTCAGAACTTGGCAACCTGCAAAAGTGCCCAGTCGAAAATTACTAACAGCTGGAGATGACAGTTGTTTTAACAGCTGAGCTGACAGGATTAATTTAAATGCACTGAAATCAAAAGTAGATAACACCTGTTTAGTCTTCCAGGGCCATGGAGGAAGGTAGGGCAGGGGAGAGGAGCGGAGCCAGGGCTGTCTGTGCGGGCTGCGTGCATTGTGCAGCACGGATGGGTGCGCACGTGTGAGCCCTCCCGGCCTGGGCAGGGGGCACGGGGGCTCCAGAGCACAGCGACACACTCCTGAGGGCAGGGCAGACTGCTGCCTTGTCACACAGCAGCGGGGAGGCCAAACATCTGGTTCCCATTGCGCCCACCACCCTCCTGCTCTGACCCAAGGCCTGTTGACCCAAAGCCGGCCATGGACAAAGATCGCTGGGTTTAAAGCTGCAGCTCCGCACTCCTGCATCCCAGGGATCCCCCCGGGTTAATTAATGCATTCTCTTTGAGCTCCCACGCGCTCCCTCCCACCCTTCTCAGCTCCTTCCCCAAACTAAAAACAAAACCAAGAATTCCTCACCTTCCTGCCATGCCACAGCTCATAACTCCATGTCCACAAAACAAATAAATGCAAGGCCTGTCAGGAGAAGCATGTGAGGCAGTAGGAAATGTTTTATGTGGCAGGCAAGTAGGGGCTGATTTTGTGTCTGCTTTTCAGGCTATCACCCTGCAGTGTCCTGTGTCAGGACCACAGCTGGATGTCCTTGCCCGGCACATGAGCTCCAGGAGATCCAGCAAGGAGAACTCTCTGCTCCAAGAAATCCAGGACAACCTATGGAAACCACATCTCCTGGTAGTGCCACCACCCCACAAGGCCACTAAACTTGTTCTTAGGCACAAGAACCTCCGAGCCTGACTCTGCAGCTGCTCCACTGAGGCAAAGTGAGCTCTGCTACTGATCCTGGCTCCCAAACCCAACCTGCAGGCTCATTCCTGGCTGGGCACATGGGGCTGAGCTGTAAAAGCATCTCCAGGGAGCTTCCTTCCTCAGGTCTGTGTCTGCTCCCCTCTTGTACAGCAGGGCCTCGCTCAGGCTGTGCCTCCCAAGCAGCAATTAAACCTCAGCCCTGGGAAGAGGCACAGAGCTCCTGTCACTGCCAACCAGGCTTGAAAACCACAGAAACTGGACACAGAGAGTGAAGCTCATGTGGGAAACCAGGGAGAAAGCACCACAGAGGAAAAAGCCCTGAAGAAGTTGTGTTTCCTGAGCCTGCTCCGTGCTCTTCACCACGGGACTGATCTTCTCTGCCTGTATTCCTCCAGGGGTGAAAGAACCCCAGCCCCACAACTGGTACAATGATGCTGTAGCTGCACACATCTTACAACAAAGCCTTCAGCTCTTCCCTCACGGCCCAGAGCCCTCCAGGAGGGAGAAGTGAACTGCTCAGGGCTCCCTGAGCTGACTGCACACCCTGCACCTCACTGTGACACCTGCACCCAAGCACGGGCAGCACCCCCTGTCCTGGCAGCTCACGGGGAAAAGAACAGCTCAGAAAATAGAAATAGAACAGTTCAGAAAATGTTTGATTTATTGATAACAGAAGTTGGGGAATCACAGCATCGTAATAATAATAATAACACCTTCAGCATGAACCACTGCCAGAAGGCAAGACAAAAAGAGAACCACCCGTGGTGGCTGTCCCTCAGCTGCAGGTCTCAGCGTACCCAGCTTGGATTCTCTCTGCATTTCCAGCCACCAAAGCTCCCACACACTCCCTCCCACCTTCCTCTTCCCCAAACAGCACAGAGCTTCATATAGGCTAAATCACAGTGCCAAGAAAAACAGAGCAACCCCTCACTGAGCTGCATTTATTTACTTATTTCAGAATTTCAAGTCCTTTTTTAGCATTTGTTGTCCAGGAAAAACTACTTACCTGGACAAATGTAAATCTCAATAGCAATTCCGAGAGAAGAAATAGGACCCAAACTCACCTCTTGTGTGTGAGCCCTGCATGCAACAAGCTGAAGTAAAACCACAATAAGCACCAATTTACACAGACATTTCAGGTCTGGGTGTGAAACCGCCTTCATTCTGTTTCACAAGAAAGTACCAGGACACCTTTACACTCAATACACTCAAGCCACATGAACCTTTCTCTGGAGGGTATACTCTGGCCACTAAATTAATTTTCACGAGGCTGGGGAGTGCCATGGGATGGGCTGTAACCTGTGAAACCTGAGTTTCACTTCTGCACCCCATTCTGTGTGAGAGGATTTAATGCTCAGGGCCACTGTGCCCATCTTGCCAGCTTTGCACCCAGGGCAGGAGAGCTCTGCTGAAGGACAGGCACCAACACCAGCTCTCAGCTACTCCTGGCTAAGAAAGGGAAAAACTCCAGCACAACGAGATATAAAACTTCCTTACTTGCTGAAGCATTGAACTTTTCCAGCAAATGAACCCAGGGATTCCCAATATGTTCCTAAAATATTGGGCTAATACCAGAGGGCACTTTCCCTGTTATTTTTCATGTCCATGAACCTCTGCATGTCTGGATTCTGCCCAAGTCTGGAAGCAGAAGTGCCAAGGAACATGTGAGAGGCTGTTCTCCTGACAATTCCGATTTGGCTGGTGCTGGAAACGACAGAAATCCCCAGAGAAAACCAGTGATAGCTCACCTCTGATATGCAGCACAAGATCCCTACTGCCTACCACAAATACATCAGGAAATGTTACAGAAATGGGGGGGAAATGGAATAATATTGAGAGAACATGCATTTAAAAAATAAATAAACCCCCTACTCTCTGTAAATACACATCAAAGCAGCAGCAGTGGTAGTTGTACCAGCAGCAATAATGATGATGTCAGAAGGGCTGATTACCCTTGCTTACATCCATGCTTTATTCTTACAAATTTTATAAAGTTTATCTGCACATCTAAATCATTAATTTCCATTAATATTTCCAGAGGGAAAAAAACCCTCTCTTTTTAAAGGGTCTTTTTCAAAGTTTTCAGTCTGCTGGGCGTGCAATGATAATTGCTGCTCTGTTCTGCCTAATGACAGAGTCCTTTCCCTGCACAAAATAAGATGCAGTTTCTTCCCCACTTTTCTACTTCTCTACCCAACTCAGAGGCTCGAAGAATAATTACAAACAATGCCTGAAGAACGGTTCAGTTAATGTTAATTTATACAACAAACTAATTACTACCAAATGGTAAAAAATCACATGTGGAAGTTCCTGTCTCCCACGCACACAGCTCAGGCAGCAGCCATCTGTCTCAGCCCGGGAGCTCTCGGTGACAGGGAGGGAGGCAAGGCAGGATGGATCAGAAACACTGAGCTGCTCCCCCTGACCAGCCCATGGCACTCAAACACCACTGTCTCTACATGGTCGGCTCACAAGTGGCTTTTTCCCCCCCCTCTATTTATAAAACAAACAAACAACTTGCACCAGTAACTGCCTTGCTGCCTAAATTTCACCTCGACCCCAAGAATTTAGGATGAGGTCTAAAATATCTCCGTCTATCAGCTGTACTCCTTCCTCCCTGCATTTTCTCTTTGCAACATCCCTAACCATCAGAAAGCAAGATGTGAGATAGCCTTTGAATCTGCTTACACTATGTTAGACAACACGATGAGAAAATGTGCTTTTTTTTTTGTTTCAACATGTTTTTTTCCCTCAACCTGAGAAAGCAATTTTCTCCCAAACCTTGAAAAAAATCAAAGTCAGTACAATTGTTAAACACTTTTATGGGATGCTCATTAAAAACTGACAGGGACAAAAAAGCTGGGGACAAATCCTGAAGCATTTGTTCAGTTTAAAGTCTCAGTGAATTCAATGTGAGTGTTACTTTACTGAGGACTTCAATACCAGATCCTTCACATGAACGAGGACCTTGGCATTTTGACTGTTAATTATTCCCTGATTAGCTTGCATCTAGTGGAACAAACTAAACACAACATTATCCCCTAAGCTGTGCTCAGGAGATCTCAGCTCCAATATTCTGTGCTCTCTGTGAGATCAGAACTCCAGCAGTCATCAAAGAAAGTGCTGCACAAGAATAGGAGCAAAGTATCAGAGTTTAGATTCACAGTACGGATTTCAGAGAAGTGTTTTCCCCCTAACATTAAAAACTTACAGATCTTTCTTTGTTTGAATATAAGGCAAAATGTTCATATTGCAGAACTATCTCAATGTATCTCATTTGAATGAGCCCCCCCTTATGTTTCTGTGAGTCCCACAGAAGTGCCAAAGTGCAGCCTTCATTTCATTAGGAAGAGACAAGCCAGAATAAGGTGAAGACTCACGATGTTTTAGTAAAGATGAAATGTCTGTGAACTTGTGCTTCTGAGCGTTTCTCTACTCAGAAAGAAGGAATTTGTTTCAGATAGCCTGAAATAATCACAGAGGAGGAACGAGAGGCACAGCAATCTCAGGCAGGGTCCCTGTAATCTCATATTCATGAGGTAACACAGTCATTATTTCTACACAGCCAGAACAGCACCCACAGTTTGAGGGAAGTAAACACGAAAGAATCACAAGAGAATCCACATTACCAAACAATAATGCCTAATTAGTCTCCACTCAGAGTCCTTAACAGAATTATGATATATTAAAAAAAATTACAGGGAAATGATTCTTGTAAAAGTTTACATAACAAAATACATCCAATGAAGTGGAAGAGGAAGAAACTATTTTTCTGTTGCTCAGCCTCTTTTTTTTTTTTTTACATCATCAGGAGCTGCTTTCCATGAATGAAAACTTAGAATGTTTAACTCGAATTTCACTCGGTTTCACATTTCACAATGACTTCACTTTAAGGTGCATCTTATAGAAGACTGGCTATTATTTAAGGTACTATTTAAGGGGGCAGGTGGGAAGAGGGAGGCCATGGGAATTACAATCCCAGTTCAGCAAAGTCCAGTTGTTGGTATAACAAGTGAACTCAGAGAGCTTTCACCATGGATCTGGAGTGTGAAATGAACCACTGAGTGCTCTATCAGTGAGAGGAATAAACAGAAAAAGGAAGGGCCATTCACCACAGGGTGTGGTGCAGGAAAACCTGCAGAAAAGCTGCTTTTTGGGGATGCTTTGGACATCCCACAGCCCCTGGACTGTGGCTGACATCAGGGCTCTTCCCTCCTCTCTCACCCCAAGTAGCCTGGAGCAGCTCTCACAGCCAAAAGTCTGCCTCTAATTTTAGTTCCCATTCCTGGCACACGTTGTGTCCTAGATCACTGAAAGCCTTGAATTAATACATTAAGACCCAGTATTAAGCTACAGAAGTGACAGCTTTATGGACTGCATTCAGCCTGGGAGGAAAGCTACCTAGCACTGCTTAAACAATCCCACTGCCCTCTCCAAGCAGGAACAAGATTAAAAAAATAAATAAAAATAATTAAAAAAAAAATTGAGTCTCCACCAGTACTTTGCCCATCCCAAGATTAATCAGATTGCAAAGGTGTATTTTCTAAACAGGCACACTGCACATTGTGTGCCCCTGAGAACACCCAGCAGCGCTGTGGCTGGCACCCACAGCCTCATTCCTGGTGCACATTCTCAATTTTCAGTACAAGCAGACCAGTGGTCAGCACCAACCTGTGAGAGCCCAAGGATGAGATGGAGCTGCCAGCTGAACTCTCTGCAGCACCCCAATGGCACTTTGCTCCGTGCTGTATTTATATTATTTATTATTACTTGTATTTATGGCATGAGGCCAGAACAACAGCAACAACCAACAAAAGGAGTTTACAGAGAACTATTATGAAAATTCTGCAGTCTGGCAGTGTAAGAAAGCACCTCTCATTGTTTTGTCTATGTGAACACCATTAATTTAAAATACTGGGTCATGTGTGCTGTGCAGCACCCACTGGTGCTATGTACAAGACCTAAATAAAGCCACGTATTTCCAAACAGTTATATTTCCATGTATATGAAATTAATATTGAAGATTAAACTAGAGTTTCATCTTCAATATATGTATTCATTTCATGTATATGAAAATTTAAATTTAATTCCATGCATATGAAATTAATTAATATATTAATTTCATGTATATGAAATTAATATTGAAGATGAAACTAGAGTTTCTCCCATCCAGTAACCTGTCGAACAATAAAATAACAATAACAAAAAGCCCTATTATTGGCTCAAAAAGACTGCACCTTCTTTTCAGCAGAAACAAAAAGGTCCTAAACTGCAATGTTATGTATATTATTCATCTAATAATGTTATGCTTAGTTATAGAATGACTACCAGTGAAAACTCCCTAATTCATCTGAACTCAGACAGGACTGACTTGGCCAGACCAGTATGAGAAGAATGCATTTTGTTTGGAGAGGCAGCCCAGACATCCCATACTCAAAAGCTTCATGGGAGCTGTGAATCAATTAGATGACACAGCAAGAGGAAATGCACAAAAAAATATACTTAAAATAAAATAATCTTCAGTGAAATGTCTCCATATTTAGTTAAACACCACTGCTGATTAAAGCTGTACATGAGCTCAGTGTGGAATCCAGAATTTTTGCAGCTGACAATCATTAGCAAGAGCCTGCTGTCCTCTAGTTTCATCATATATTAATTTCATATACATGGAGATATAACTGTTTGGAAATACGTGGCTTTATTTAGGTCTTGTATATAGATATCTCAGCAAAAATGCACTAACATGCTTTTACACTTTGCAACAAGCCAGCAAACCTACAGGACCAAATGAATACACAGTAATCACTACAGCTGAAACCATTTTTCTGGTTAGCTGGTGACTTTTTTTGCTTTTTCTTTTTTGTCCCCCTGATGCCTGACTCTGTAGGAGATAAGATGCTCAGTTACTGAAATGGGATATGTATTGTGGGCAAACCAGAAAAGGAGAAGAAGTTTAGCATAAAAACATCAGGGTGCATGAAACAACCAAGAGGCTGTCTTGTTCCATGTGATCCTTGTCTCTGGACTATTTACCTTAAGATTGTGTGGGCTAATCTGCAGTACAGGCTGATGGCACATTCCAAACTGCACTGCACAAACAGGACACTGGGATAACCACTTCCAAGGCAGGCGAGCACTTTCCTTTCTGATAAAGCACTTGGACACTGTTCCCAGCTTTGAGGCTTTTGTATCTTTGGCTGTTACCATTCTTGTTCATTGGCAGTGCAGTACAATAATTATTTGGGGATTTTTTTTTAGATGGAAATCATATTTTCCTTTGGGCATGTGGGCTGGCCTTTGCAACTGCAATTCCTGGATATTTAGGAAAACAATTATAATTAGTAGCCAAGTAGCATGTCCCATACACAACCTGCTGGACTCAACATCCACAGAGCTCATCTCCTGTGTGTCTATTATTTATCTGCAGATTCAATAATTTAATAAATTACAGCTAAAAGGCTCGGATGAACAATGGAGGTTCCTTGCATGTTGCAGTGTAGGAAATTGCTTTTTCTCCCTGACAGGAAGGATCTGGCTTCCCTGTGTCCTACATCTGTGCTTCTCCTTCCTGGTGCTGCCTAAGGCAGTGCTTTCTGTACCCCAAAAGGCAACTCATCCCGCACTGCTGAGCTTAGACACAAGTACCTTACCAGCTAGACAGTAAAATTTTCCACCAATTAGTGACCCCAGAGACTTGGCTGTTGTTGTTACCTTTCAGTTCTTTTAATCCTGCTCCTTCTAGGAACAGGCCTAATCCCTGTCTGTAGAGGGATAGAAAAACAAGTCACGTTGGGTTCTTTACCAATCCTGGAGTAGGTCAAACACTGCCTTCCTAAAGCTCCTGCATATCCAGGGGGAGTGATGAACTGCCATCTGAGAGCAGAATTGGGCCCACATCCCCCTGAAGTGTCCATTAACTCTCCTGCACTCAGAAATAAATCAAGATGAGATTCCCTTCACCACAATGAGCCTAAAATACAAACCCTGCTGCTCACAACAGGGAGGCCAGGAATTCACCTTGAGTCAGGTGGCTTTGTCCTCCTCCCTGCAACCTGCAGCAGTGAGAAGAGGGCAGGATGCTCCTTTGGCTCCAGGATGTGCCCTGCAAAGGCTCCTCCAGAGCACAAGCCATCAGGATCCACCAAAGGGTCACACATCCCACCACACCAAACTTCTGCCATGCCTCAGGTTTAGCTTTTCTATTTTTCAGATTCTGTGCTGCTTTAGTGTGCAGTTCTGAGCTTCACATGAGGGCATGGTGAGCTCTGTGCACAGAGCAGGGAGACAAAACAATTCCTGCTCCAGCTGGGCACCAAGGACAAATGATCCAAATCTCAGCCCCAAGAGCACAAACACCGTGGGCTGGAGAGAGAAAAACAAGCAGGGTGGGACTGCAGGGGCTAAAGCTGGAATGGGACAATGAACTGCAAGGTGCAAATGGAGCAGAACTGATCCCAGGGACAGACCCCGTGCCCGGCCGTGCATTTTGGGGCCATTTTGGTTCATCTTGGGTGCAGCCCTGGCTGGGCTCTTGTGCTGCCCAAGGTGGATCCATGCAGGAGATCCTTTGAATAAATCCCTGCTTTATTCTGTGACTCCATCTCCATCTCCTACTCTACTCTTTAACTCTGTTCTAGATCAGCCTTCCCAAGGCATCACCCAGAGTTGAGACAGGCTCGTTCCCCTCTGCTCACTCTGGAAGCAATCCTTGACCCCCCCAGCCCCAGAATTCCTTGGAAAACCTTGAAGCCACCACTCCTATTTCCACCTTTTAGCCCACACCAGAGCCAGCTGTCAGTCACTGCTCCATTTGTCTCCAGGAGGGTGAATCAGGAGGAGGAGGAAGGAAGAATGTGGGAGGACCTCTGCATTGATTAGAAATGTTTGGGGTGGGAAGGAGAGGGGGGAAAGGAGGGAGAGAGAGATGGAGATAGATTAGAGGGCAACAAAACTGGAGAGGAAGATAAACAGAGCCAAAAAGAAAAATGTCCTTTGTTCATGTAAATGGCTGTGTGCTCCCAAGCCCTCTGCATGACTAATGCCACGCCGTGGTGTGTAAACCTCTTGGGCACATAACACAAACAAAGCATCACTGGGCCTGAGCAAACAAAGGCCTAAGCAACAGTGATTGAATTCATCTTAAAACAACAAATCAATTCTTGCCTATTAATGCCCTAAATACCAGCGTAGGAGCACTGTCCTGTTGTAATAAACAGCCATGTGTTCAATTACCTCTGCTTGCCCAACTCCTGCTCTCCCCAGTAATTACACCATGCAATGCATTCTACACTGACATTATATTAATGTGCTGGGAGGAGAAATCTTAAATACGAATTAAATCAAGGCTTAAACATCTCAGAAAGCCTTACCCAGTCACACAAGTGCTAACAGGGCATTCTTCAGCAGAGAGCAGAGTTTGATTTTTCTCTTCATTCACCTCTCACTCTCCTCCTCCGGAGCTCTTTCCTCCTCCAATAGAGCTCCTTCAAGCTTTCATTTTAATATATTTATTTATGTAAATAAATATAGCTTGAAAAAGCTCTATGGCCCCAAAGACCAGAGCAGCAAATCTCTCCTAAGCTCTCTCAAGCCCACTTCACCTGTACAAGAATGCTCCCAAGCAGGAGCATGACCTGAGTATCAGCTTACCTCCCATCAGCCAAGCAGCAGCAGCACAACCCCCTCAACAACAGACAGGTGACATCAAAATGGGGCAAGAACAACAAAAGCAGGGAACTTCAGGGACTGAGACAAAAGCAGGAGAATAAAAGTTTAAGAAAAGGTTTCCTACCCCTCTGCAGAACCGTCAAACTCCCATTGGGTGCTGAATAGCACCCAGCAAACAGACCAAACAAAAGATATGATGAAAGACATATTTACTCGTGCAGGGCTCCTTCCCCCCACCTCAACCTTTCTTTCCTTTTCACACACACCCACACTGCACCGTTTGCATTGTGTTGTTAAATAACCAATGGCAACCCAGAGGAAACACTGCAAGGGTTTCTATGATGCTGTCAAGCACCAGACAGATGCTTGGCAGTGTCAATATGTTCTTTACCTTTGGCTTCTGCCAGGGTTTGAAATTAAAAATAAAATAGGGATAATAATGCCGGGAGAGGAAGAGAGAGATGGCGGTGAGTTAGTGCACGGATGTACAATACACTTTTACATCACTGGAGCATCATCCTACCTACCTAGCTGCTGGGTTTTACTTCAGCAATTTCAACTGTTATGGAAATAAATAAATAAATAAATAGAGCTTCTCTTTTTACTGTGTGCTGGCTGCAAGAATTCTTATAGAAAGCAAAGTAAAATTCTGGGGTGTACCAACTGCAGATTCCCAGGTCCTCAAAACAGACTCAGAGGTTTTGGCTGCAGAGACAGGCCAAGCACATCTAATGCTCTATGTTCCAAAATCTGCTCCAAATTAAAACGCCCTAAGTGCTGCAGAACTTCACTGACTCGAGGCTTCAGAAGGCACAGAAATTTGCACATTCGGAGAAAATCAAGTTTTGAAAGCTTTTCTGACAAATATTACAGATTGCCCTCAAAACCACAGTGTGCAACATTCAGATCTATTTAAGTGTCTGTAAAACAACTGTTCATTTGTCCTTCTCAGGTCATTAGATACAAAAACACCCTCAAAACCTCACCAGGTCTTGCAACTCATTTTTGTTTGACTAGTTTGCATTTTTTCCTTTCAGCTGCCAAACCAAGTCAGGGGAAAAGCTGTTTCCACCTGACCCAAAGTGTTTTATTTAATCCTAATTGAAATGTTTTCATTTCTCTTTCAGATTAATCATCTTAAACATTTAAAAACAAAAAATATCATTTCCAAAGAAACATTTTGTCTAAAAATGTTGACTGTTCCAAATTTTCTACTAGTTTTTGGCTAAAATTAACTTGTTGAATTGCTAAATGCTATCAGTCCTTAATTACTGTGTAACAGGTTTTAGGGTGCTTAGGGCAGAGAGTTCTCCCCAGCTCTCCTTTATTGGGTTTTTGAGCACTTTGTGAATTGATACATCATAGAAACCATGCACATATAGCACATTTTCTCCTGAGCCAATGCAGAAACCACAGTACATTTAAACTGCATGAGAAGGGAAGGCGCTGAAAGGAATTCTGCCTTCCCAGGACAGCCTGTGTACAACGCAGGAGATGTTGGGCACCGATGCATAAAGCTGGCAACCCTCAAGCCACCTTAAAAATACCAATGCTAAGCAGACACGTATCTAATAAAGCTCAGCAGCAGCTCCAAACTTAGGAGTGTTTTTACAAGGCTACTTCATTAGCTAAACAAGCAAGTGGGAGTTGCTGCAAATGTTGCTCCTTGCCGTACTAGAGGCTTTCCCTTGCTTCTGGTAAACAGCAGACACAAGACAGCCTTGTGAATAGCTGATGGCACAGGCTGAGAGCTGAAGCTAATCAGACAGGATGACAGGTCATCTTAATCAGCTCCAAAAGCCAGCGCACATGCTCCTCCCAGCTCCTCACCTCCCCTTCCCTCATTTGGCTGAATCTCCCCCCTTCCCACAAATGGTGCTGTTGAGAAAGAACACAGGGAGCCCTCCAGGTCTCAGCGTCCAGGGCGCAGGTGCTGAGGCAAACTTTGAAGTGAGCTCTCCACCAACTCCAGAGCCGGCCGTGCCTCCTCCGTCAGCAGCCCTTATTAAAAAAAACACCAAGCACCCTCTAGAACAAAACCAAGCAGGCCTATTTAATTAGGGCAAATACTTGATATCCACTTCTCCATGTTAAACCACGCCGTCACACAAGCCTGGGAGGTCTGATTAATTTTAAAATGCACGGTCCTGACAAGCGCCTCAGGGGTAAGAGAAAGGGGGGAAAAAAATCCCACAAATCCTGCTAGCTCGACAAATAGGTTCCAGCTAAATGGTGTGTATGCTGCCCAGATTAAGATGTTACTATTCAGCAAGGGCTTGAACCTTTAATATGAGGGACAAGAGGGCTGAGGAACAGGTGGCTGGCTCTTCACTGCTGAGTAAGTGACATCCCCGAGAGCGGTGGCACGAGGAGCTGGCACTCTCCCCACCTACAGCTGGGGCTGCACCAAGGCAGAGGCTCCTCCAGCTCACCCAGGGACCAAAACCAGGGTCAGAAAGCTAATGGCTTTTCCAGGGAAGGGGGAAATGAAAATAAAATAATAATAATTTTTAAAAAAATTAAAAAGAGCACACAAAAACGCAAAGGCTAAGAGGAAGCTAATCTAGGTGGAATACAACAGGGGAAACGAACAGCAAAATGATGTGGGGTCAAAAGTGACAGCAAATTTTGAAAAACCTTACTGAAATGAAGCACAGCTGGTGAGGAGTCTGGGGAAAAAAGGGCAGACAGGAGCCCAAATAATTATTTTTGCCTTGCTGAACCACTTGCATGTTGTGCTGTTAAAGATGAGAAGTGAAAAGAGAAAGCATTCTGCTTTGGCTCCTGCTTGCTCAGTATTATGCAGTGAACATAACCCAGAAAGAAATTTTAATTGTAGAGATTCATCAGAGGGGACTTTCATTCTGAACCAGGGAGGGGGAGAGAGGGGCTGCATCTTCTCTCCAACAGCACGAGTTTCCTGTATCTCACTTGACCATAATGCTTTCTTCTATATTCAAGATGCTGTATCAGCACCTCAGATGCCTTTATCAAAAGGAAGAAGAAAAATCCAAAAGCTAAAAACCTTTGAGGATGTAAGAAGAGAGAGTTGGAAGGGAATCTAAGCAAATTTTGAAAACATCCATTGAAATAAACCGTGACTATCAGGCTAAACTGTTGGGAAGGAAAACACTTAAAAACTGAAGGCAACAAATGAATAAACTTCACTTAAAGCAAGTCAGAGCTGGCAAGGCTTCAAACTAGGCTACCTCTGTTCTAGAGTTAAAGCACTTGTTAATAAAAATTTAAGCTACAGTATTTAACAGGGCCTCCTCTCCACATAGGCCTATTCCACAAATAAACTTTCCAATGTTTTAATTATTTTTTATTTGTATCAGCAGTCTGCGAAGGCAGATTTCCATATGGCAGGGTCTTTGAAAGAAGCAAGGGAAGTTTGATGCTGTACAAGAAAAGGCACATTTTCTGGTGACAGACTGCAGAGATGAGCATGGAACCACAAGGCACCTGAAGCATCCTTCCACAGCAGCAGCAGTGCACCAGCAAAACTTGAAAGTACTCAACTGCAAAGTACCCTTGTTTGTCCTTCAGTGCAAAAGCATTACAAAGCCTCTCCAGCACGCACTCTGTCAAAGGGGCACCGAGGAACCAAATAAAAGAACTTTCAACCTCAACCAATTACAGTATCCTTGGGCCTTTCCCGAATCTGTGCACTTTATTTCCTCCCTTCTCATCAGATGTGATTGAAAAACAGGAGTCTGCATTTCAAAGGCCACCCTTCTTGTGCCCATGAATGGCCTGCTTTGGAATCTGTGGCTTTAAAAGAGGGAGACATCTTGATTTTTTTACAAGATTTGTTCATTAAAAGTTTGATAATGTTAGGAGATACCCCAGCTAGAGAGCCTGAATTCAGCATGGCTCACTTTTACAGATGACAGAACTGCTTAAACAACAGTCATTTAAATTACCACATTAACAGGTGCTGTGATTTATAATGTAAACTTAAACATCAAACACAAACAGCCTTTGGGGGACGTTCAGAAGACAAAAATCATGCCCAAGAGGCTCTTCTCATCCCTTTCTTCATGACAAGTAATTACTTACAGTACTGCTGCCTACCATAATACACGAGGCTCTGGTACCCACATTGCCTGCTAAAGCTCTGCAAACACACATATTCCCTTCTTACCTAACAGCTGACATTAATTGCTCCCCCTCTGAAGGCCTAAAGACTGTAAGATCAACATTTTGGAGCAGGAAAAAGATGAAACACAATAAATGAATAATTTGTGTGTTTGTGTTCATACATATTTATGTCTAAATAAAAACAATACATTATATCTATTGTGTGTGTGCACGTATGTACATGTCTTTATGGAAAATTCAAAGTATTCACTTAAACAGCCCAACTGAATTGAGTTTCAGAGGTCCTGACCAAGGAAGAAAGAGCTGTGCAGATGAATGACTGCACCCACACAAGCTCATCAGGCAGGTGTTCATATGATCCTTCTCTGCACAGAATTCCTACAAATCCCATACAACAACACGGGCCTGGCCTCAGAAGCCCCACTATGAAGGTTTTAAAGATATCCAGATACATAACCTGTTAAAACTGCCAACATGGAAAAAGAGGATTGATTCTTAATGAAAAGTTAGGAGATGGAAAGAGCCAAAGAATACTCCAGCTTATTCTAAAAATAGGAAGGAATTTACTTGTTTGCCTCTTCCCTTTCCAGAAGCCCAGCCATACATTTAGGGGAAAGGCTCCAGAGATTTCAGAGATTTAATTTTCCACAAGCACGGGCCATGAATTAAAATTCAGCAATCCAATCACATTAATAGTGCAAGGAAAAGCTAAGTGGTTGCTTTGGTCTCTTCTTTCACAAACTTGTGTCAAGCTCAGTGACTTCAAAGAGATTTCCATTTCATTCCTACAAATGAGGAGAACAGACAGACAGAGAGCCTCTGCCATCCTCTGATGCCTGAAGAAAACAGAAGAAAAACACGCCTGTATCTCATTCTCCTAATGATTTTAGCTGCAAAAGGAATCCCATGGTCGGCAGACGACCCTCAGGGCAAGGGCTGGGGGTCTGTCACAGTGTATAAGGCTTCTCCAAACCCACTCCATTATCTTCATTATTGTGCGCCAGGAATAAAAGGGGACTGACTCCTCTTCTGAAGCCCAAGTTAGAAAGGGCAGAATGTTTCATGTAAAATAACATTGTGTGACTTCAGTAATAGGTTTATGCCTTTGGGGGCCTCGTGCTAAAGCTGCATATAAGGATTTTCCACAGAATTTGAGAGAAGAAAAGTGAGCACTGTATTAGTAATGAGTAAAATTCGGCGAGTTTCAGATCCACGGAACACTTCTGCCTCTGTGTCAGCATGACTCATTGTCAATCACACACTTCCATCCAGCAGCAGGAAAATGGCAAAATTAGGGGCAGAAGAAAAGGAGCAAGGAGCTTTGGAGCTAAGTATAAACCCCTATAAAAACACCCCCTAATCCCCCCAGCTCATACCCAAGGAGGAAAAGACAGTGCTGAGCTTTTGGAAGAGCAGGCAGCGTGGGCTCCTGCAGGGCACATTAACCAAGGGTACATACACAACAAATCTACATGAAAACCACTTATGTGGAGAGTGATGCTTCCCTCATCAGCTCCTGTGTGAGCACAGGGAAGTGTTTACACACTGCTGCACTCTGAGCACTGTGTTTAAAATGTGAAAGTTTGTGTCCTGTACCGACAAAACTTATTAATTTTTACTTTTATTTTCTAACAAACATAATTGTAGAAAACCATTTCCCTTGTATCAATGAAGTTTCCTAGAAAGAGTCAAACCAAAAAATCAATTACTTGGAATATCTCCCTTGTCCTTAAAGCCCATTTCAGAAAAGAGAAGCCCTTTCCCTGACTGATACAGGGTTTGAATTGAGACCTAAAGTTGTCCATGCAGCCCTTCCCTTTTTTCTGATTTTGAGGAAAACAGGCCATTTGAGAGAATGCTTGAAAAGCACGTTTCCCACAGCAATTCAGAGGACTATTTCAAACAATAAAAAGAGAGCAAACACAGCCCATTGTACAAGTTAAATAATATATAAACTTTTGAGTACACAGAGAAATGGGAATCTGGCTCGTATCTGGTCTTTGAAAGATTCACAGGAAATTGATTTAATTAAACCTCAACTACTGGTGCAAATGTTTCCCTTTCTTCCCAAAGGGAAATAAAGTATTATATTATTCTTGTTGACATAATGCAGCAAAGCTTAACCAAGATTCTTGATCTTCATCCCACAAAGCTTTACAAACTAGCAAGACTAAAAATCATTAGTGAAATATGCATTTATCACAAATTGCTGCGTTTTTACCTACATGCACTATCAAAGATTCCCACTTGTAACACCTCATTCACAGGGAAATTCATTAATATGCTAATTACCTGACTAGCAACCAGTGATGACTGACAATTTTACTTTAGCACTACATGAAGAAGACATGACAATAATTTTCTGCTGGAGTTCAAACAGAGAAGACACTGTGTTGTATTTGGTATATATCTCATTTAGGGAAAAAGACTCGTATTTGCAGAGGACCTCTAAGAACAGTCTAGCCATCTGCACCCAGAAATATATATTTTTTAATTAGCCACTCTAAAAACAACCATGTTGGCTGAAGGGAAGGGGGAGGGAGGCTTGTCAAAATGATGTATTTGTCCCTCACCACCTTTCAATGCTCTTATGCAAGTCTAATTTTCTTCCTAGCCACCTCACCTCTTTGGCCTCCTTTTGTTTCAAGTCCCATTTCCCATTCTCTTCTAACTTCTGAACTTTTGTTAGTTCGCTTTTAAGGAGAAAGGGAAAAAAAGCTCAACTCTTTCCTATTCATTTTTTCCTGGATGGGGAGTAAGCAGAGACATGAATATGGCACCCTCATAATGATTTAACTAGGGCTTAATGAAATTTTCATCACAACCTGCTGTTCAATTTAATGGCCTTTGAAAGACAATAGAACAATGGCTAGAGGGAAGAAAAGATTTTTTGTTGCACGCATTTGCAAAGCCCAACATTCAGTTGCTCCCCCTCCTCTCTCTCCCAATCTCTTCACAAAGCTGTAGATCTTTTGTTTGTACTGTATATTTTCATTTTAGTAGAGCTGAGATAATGCACAAGCTCTGTAGCCATTCTCATGTCTATCTGTGGCCTTTCCTTAATGGAGTCTGTGCAGCTTGTACAACCTCATGCTCAGCAGAGTATTTATGCACTGCCCAGAGCTCCTCGTTCTCTCCTCTCTCAGATAAAAGCCTGCTCTCCTGCCCACCTATTCCCCCTGCAATCTTCCATCCAAAGGCACAAGGTATCCTATGGCACTGACCATTACACCAACCTAAATGCAAAAGAAATGCTGTAACTAGTATTTCAAAAATGCTCAGACAAAGAATTTGTTTCCCAGCAGATCCTTACTGTGTGCTCCAGTCAAGACAAGCCTAATTTACAACCTTGCCATGCTCCTGTATGTGTCAGCATGCTTGTGTCCATACTTCCATCCCAGTATGCAGGAAATTGACCTGAAATTTTCTTGTAGGTGCTGTCAGTTCAAGCTTCAGCCCTGAGGTGGGCCCTGAGAGCCCTGCTATTGAACATTTGGAGTAGATTTCTGTAAGAGGATAGGTGAGTGTAAATGAGAACAAAGTCTCCTCACTGTGCCCTAGAAACAAGGCTCAGGATGCTCTCACAGCTGGCTCCCAGTGCCCCAAAAAGGCAGCTGTAAATACACATGCAGATACCTACAGAGAGCACAACGAGAGCTTCATCTTCCACCCAGGGTTTGGGCTCTGCCCAAACCAGGCAAAAAGTAAAAATCCTCATCTCTGGTCTTAGTCCCAGAGCACAAGTCCCACAGAGCACAAGTCCTATCACCACCAGCTGGAGAGAGGGCCTCAAAGAGACCCTCAAAAAACCCACTCTCCAAAAAGGACACCCAGAAAGGACACTGCATTATGTTGCTGGCCACACATAATGCAGAGAACACCTGCATTCCCTGCCTGTACAGCACCTGCACCACACATGAACAGACCACGATGTGTCCCACACAAAAGCTTTCACTAACTCCCAGTTTACCTTCTTACCTTTCAAACATTGACCTGCAACACTAGATCATTTCACAAAACCACTGACATTGATGATAAATAATAATTCTTTTAGTGCTAGACACGGGGAGAGGGGAGTAGTGCTGTAAAAGCCCCCAGGTGATTGTAATTACTGCAGGCATACTGAGGAGGTTGCCACTGTAACAAAAAGACCACTAGACTCTCTTTTTGGGAAAAGCTAAAAACGTTAGCTGTGATGGGACACTGATAAAATCTACCTCTAATGCAGAAAAGAACTGTAAGATCTTCAATTCTGCTGGCACGGAAAAGCAAGCAGCGCAGAAAAACGGCACGATTAAAAAGTATATGCAATCCAAAGGATCTGGAGGAAAGAAAAGAACACAGGAAATTTTGGCCAGCTTCCCAGGCCTTACCTTCTGGCTCGTTTTTGATGAGCTCTTCCATTTTCCTTTGCTTGAGGGTGTCCACGACATCTGCCAGGCTGCCCTTGCGGCGCTCGGGGGTGCCCAGCGCCGCGCTGGACAGGGACTCCCCGCCCTGGCGCCCACCTTCTTCTGCCTTCAGGGGTGAGGTAGATGAGTTGTGCGGGGCAAACGAAGACATCACTTTATTGCCATCAACTTCCTGAAAGGGGAGAAAAAAACCAAGATGAAACGTTCCTTGCTTTTCTTGAAGAAATGGGGGGGGGGGGGAAAA
>NW_005054482.1:580087-597807 GCF_000277835.1 Geospiza fortis | reverse complement strand
CGTGGGTGGGGGGGGGAAATAAATCGGCGGAAAGAAAGGAAGAACGGTCCTTTGTTCTTTGAGTTCATTGCTATTTGTTCTTCTGTTGAAACCTTTAAAAAAGGCAAGCAATGTTTCAAAAACAGCCAGAACAAAGCCT
This sequence comes from Geospiza fortis, assembly GCF_000277835.1. NCBI lineage: Eukaryota > Metazoa > Chordata > Aves > Passeriformes > Thraupidae > Geospiza > Geospiza fortis. The sequence continues at coordinate 597,668 of NW_005054482.1, read as the reverse complement.
ATCCATAAAGCATAAACCAAGATTACAGGCTGGAGTGAACAAAGATCAGCTTGCAAGAGAGAAACATAAAATAGTTTTTCCCTAATTGAGAAGAAGTGTTGTTCTCACAGGTTTCCTAATAACAATGGTATTGATTACCTGTAATTGTTTGTTCTTTTACAGCTCTCTTTCTAAAAAAACCTTCAATTTTTACAAGGACCATTAATTTCCTGACTTTATAAAGTACTTAATGCCTTGATTGGCTAGTTGTTTTAGGAAATAAAATAGCAACTAAACATTAGATGTCCTTCACCATATGCCATATTTTTACTCACAGTTCAAGCAGGTCTCCCATCTATAAAGGACGAAGCAATTGCTTTCTGTTTCCTAATTCTATTCTCTTCTGTCTTAAACCTTCATTTCTTGTAGAAACAGTGTTTTTCACAAAGGTGGTCCTAATGACTTTCCCTGGCAGCACAATGGCAAAACTCAGTGACTTCCTGGAACGTGCACACAACCCTCCTCACGTGAGAGTCCACACAGCTCTACTCATTAATTTTAATGGAAAGCAAAACTGGCTCCAGCATCTTCAAACCTGCCTTCATTAACGCAGGAGCCTTCTCCTCCACATCTCCTCCAGCTTAAAGCAACGTTCTCTGCACAATTCCTCCTGCTTTCATGTCTCTTGTACCCTACCCCTCTGTACACATCTCCCAACCCATTTTTCCCTCTGCTGATAAATGCCACCTGTACCTGAAAGACTTAGGTCAGTGTCTCCAAACAAAGATAGCAGCAGAGTAATACTCTGTGTAAAATATAATGCTGTAAACATGAGCAGTTATTATTTTGATGTCATTTCCCAGGGCTTTTTTTTCACTATCTTATTTTTGTACCCTAGCTGTTTAATGAATATTGTTTTTAAATAAGCCATGGATCATCATGTTATATGAGTTATACACATGGTTGAAAAAGTCTTAATTTTTTAATTGTTTTCATTTTTGCATTTCATTTCAGAGGGTATGAAGGTGCTACATGTCTACAAATATGCACACAAACTGTGTTTAATGCTTTTTGTTATAATTTTATATATTTTGAGTATTTTTGATGTCTGCTCTAATAAATCACAGTATTTCAGAAAAAAAACCCACTTTTATAAAAGAACATAAATTGATACAAATTATTTAATAAAATCTGAGTAAAACTACATGGAAAACATGCAATAAAGACAAAAGATTTGTTTTCACAGGCTACTTTGTTGTGGCAAAAAGATTACCTCTGGTTAAGAAAACTTTTAATGCAAACAGTTTGGAGCAGCTTGAACGCGTTATAGTAGTGAATAAATTCCCTAACAGAATCGGATTTAACTGAGATTACAATCTGGGCCATCATATGCCCCAAAAACCAAACCCAGTGATGTTAATGAGAGACTTTCTACTGACGTCAATGAGCTTTTGACCAAGCCCTAAAAAATTTTCCAACTCCAATCAACAGAAATGCTCCTTTTTTCCCCTTCCAACTCCCTCTATTTTTGTTCTGCACTTGAAATATTCCTACTTGCTAACACTGGACTTCAAAACTTAGTTGAAGCTAAATGCAGTTTTTTTCACCTATAGACTTGAGTAAACTGATTTTTTAACACCAATCTAAACAGGCAAAATGGTTAACTTCAGCATCATTTCAGACTTTATCGAAAATTCAAAATCATTATCACCAAGTGGAGATTTTTGTTTCCTACACACAAGGCTAAAAGAGGAAATATCTTGAAAGCTGCTTTCTTATTCACACTTTGAGACAGATAAGCCAAATATCATCATCCTTAGTTACAGTTCTTAAATCTACCTATGCCACCAGTCATGAACAGAACAGCGTGTTTCTTCATTTTACCAGGGACTAGTTCCTTGTTTTAATCCAAAGCACGTCCCAAAGACTTTCACTCCTGTTTCTGCGTGACACACGTTGTGTATTACAAACATTTTGTGTATTTTACAAATACACAAAGTATTTGCAAAAGCTGCCTAAACCTCAGGTATCACCACTGCAGTTTCCATGCACATGTGAGGTACAGGCAAGTGGGGTTTTATACCTACAAATATATTCTCATATAAAACCAGCTTGTTATGAGAGAAGAAGCACAAGAACACAAGGATTGAATGATTATGTAGAGTACTAGAAGATGGTTTTCAAAATCACAAATTGCTTAGCTTTCAAGTGAAACTCACAAGTATTTTTAAAACCCTGCCTTGCTTTCTGGGGAAAAGGAATTGTGAGGGGGACAATGCAGTAGTCTGTGAGCAAAGCACCATGAAGGACGCTGCATACTCAATTCCCAGTTCTTTCAAATGCACTGTGACCATGGAAAATATCACTTTTTTTCCCTGCATTTCAGTTTCCTACCTGTAGAACAGGCACAAGTAATCTCTTATACGATAAAGGTCTTTGAATGATAAATTCATTAATAAGAGAGATACTCTCTGACTACAATGTTGGCTAAAAGCATTTGTAATACCACAGTTAGAAAGACTTCATAGCTGGCTAAGAAAGGTAAGGGAAGTGTTCTACGAGATTTTTTTAAAAGGTAAATTAGCTATTGAAATATACAATCAAGAAACCATCCCCCTGCAAAAAGTTTCTTTGGAGCTCTTGGTTAGGTGTGCACGTATGCAGTGTTTGCACATCACATACATGGCTATTTATACACTTGTGGGATTTAAGCCTCAATCAAAACACATATACAGTAGGGGAACAGCTGCAATCACATCTCAGTGGGCTAAATTACAGTACACCAGTGAATTATTCATTCAGAAAGATCTGTGGCAATCACACATCCATGGCATGATTCGCAATCCAAGAGGAAGCCTCTGCTCTCTGTGCTGTGGAGGAGAGCTCAGCCCAGCTTCTGCTGCTGAGGACACTTCAGCAGGCACCCACCAGCACACAGCTCCAGACCCTGCTGTCCCCACAAGCCCAGCATCCTTTTATTCTGCCATTCACAACAACAACATGAAATGTGCAACAGCTACCTTGGCTTGCACTTCACGTCCCTCTCTTTTATTTTGTTCTTTTTTATGCCACTACTTGGAGATGTGAAAAAGCTCTCAGTGGGTCTGGGTTTTTACTACTAGCATGTAAAAAGAAAGGACACTTCCACCACATAAAACCTGCTCATGTCAATGGCTACATAAAGCCAAAAAACTCTGAGTAAAGGAAATCCTCTGATATTGCATACAGAAGTTTAACTGTCCCCCTGAAAACACTCAGAGAAATCCTCAATGGCAAGAAAGACATGTCAGCAACAGTTTAAAATCAATCCCCTGAGACGAAGTTCCCTCCCAGCAAGTGAGATTTAGCAGGCTATTTTTTTAAAAGGACAAATTGACATGACTTTTCCCAGTTTCACCGAGAAACAGCAACAGCACCGTAAAGTGGAATTAAGAAACATCAATATCTACCACTGGCATTGTACAGTTAAGTCCATCAAGCCACACACAGGACCCATCTCTGAGCCAGCAGAGCAGAGGACAAACACTTTTCCTGGAGAACAGCCTCTCCCAGCTGCGTAACCATTTCACCTGCTCAAGTTTGATTACATTCCAGCCTCTGGCACTGCTAATCCTGGTGGCAGTTCTATGCGGGCAGCAGCTGCTTGGAGCACGGGGCTCTGCTGCTCACCCGCACTGCCCATGGCTGCTGGCCCACACCTCCTGCAGCCCTGAGCTGGGATGGTACTCACCAAACACCTGAGGCTGCTGCTGCTCGACTTCCCCCTTCAGAAAGGCAGACAGGGAGTGCACAGATCTTGCTGAAGCAAACACTCCAGCCCCTTCTCTCCCTCCCAAGCACAAAAGGGAGCACCCCACGTTCCGTGTCTTCTGCTCCTGTTCCAAGCTAGAATCCACAGGAAGACCTGCTCATTTACAAGAAAGTTGCCTGGATATTGCCAAACAGCTTTCCACCTATGGAGGAAATACCTCTTCCAAGGTTTAATGATAAAACAGGCTTCTGCCCTTTCAGGATGAGGTCAATAATCTTCCTTTGTTAATCTTGGGCAAGCTTTACTTAATCTAGCCCCCTTGTCACCTTTGTGATTGACAGGAAAAGTCATGTCACTGGACAATGGACTTGTCCTCACCGAGCAATATCTTTTTTAAAGATTACACAATGTTACCCTTGCTCTCATAAAAAGTGCAAACATTGTGCTGTTAAAAGAAACTCTTCATTCCAGCTGTATCTTTCAAATTGTCTCCCTCTGTTTCCAGGGTCCAAGGGAGGCATATTTCAGTTCTACAGAGGAACGTTTAAAGGCTTAATGAAAAGAAACAGGTTGTACTTGGTGAGATCTCCAAAATATCTCTTAGTGCTCTAAATAGATCTCATCTTCTCCTTCCTCATCCATCTAGAGATGCACATTATTCCTGTCTGCAATTAAACTCAGACACTCTGCTTCTGTGACATTAAAATTTTGTCCCAAACCAACCAAGAATCGAAGCAGAAGAAAACTGAGAACTAAGTCTGAAACTGTTAATTACCACCATATGGTATGCATGAAGTCTGCATCTGCAGGGAAAAAAATATATGTATCATGAGAATCAAGCTGCTGGTTTAGCAGCCAAAAACACCTGGAATAAAATACTTGTGCCTTTAAAACAAGCACAGATATTGTCTGATTTTTAAGAAGCCTGTGATCCTAAAAGTAACCAGAAAGGTTCTTTTTTCAAAGCTGGAATTTTGCCCATGCTTCACTCTTTCAGAATGTGTAAAGAAGACCAAAGGCAGGGTTTTTTTCTCTGCTTTCTACATTAGACATGTAGGCCTATCTATTTTATAGTCTCCATAGTGACCAGGAAGCTGATAACAGTATGACATAAGAGATAATCAGAAAACAGAATACTTCACTCTTCTGAAGACAAATGATCCTCCAGCAATTCAGTACCATTTCCTATTTTCAAAAATTTATTTTCCCCAACAATATTTTAGGAAATTAGTATCTATGTGTAAGACTGAACAGCACAGCTACTTCAAGTGAAAATCTGGAAGCTGTAGAAATACTTCCATTGCCCACAGGAGGCCCACCAGCAATTACAAGAAAACTCAACTTGACATTTCCAATATTTGTTAATGTTTAAAAGAAACAAAACAGACCACAATATTCACAAAGCAACACCAATCTTCAATTTTTGCTTAACCTTCCATTTACAACCTTTGCCTCACATAATGTAAGTAACTTACTTTAGGAGCTCAAGTGCCATTGTCTTTCAATAGGAATCATATTTTCAAATCACTGAAGTGGGGAACTGTCCTCTTCTACAGGCTGTGTCACAGGGGCTGCAGAGCAGGGATCACCACACCCCCTGCTTTATGAGGGCTGTATTTATATATATCAACCTGGCACCTTCAGGAAGGTGAAACAAACTCATATTCCATCAGGCTTCCCAGGGGACACTGTGCCTTTCCCATGTAGGAATTTCCTTCCTTCTCTCTTGTATTTAAATGGTCTTTGTAAGCCTCCTCCATGCAGTCAAGTCGCTCATCAGTGGTGGAGAGGAATGATCCCAAGGAGATTGAAAAGGAAACAGTGGAGGACACCATAAGCAACCAGGAGACTACAGAAGGTCACGGAAGGGAAAAACAGGTGGAAGAGGATAAATACACAGTTAGGAAGTAAGAACTGACACACAACCCAAAGAGGATGAAACGGTTAAGGGCATCACATAAAGGTCCAAAGGTCATGGGTCTGCAGTCAGATCCATGAAAAGCGACCACTGTCCGTATTCCTATTATTTCTTCTCCTAGGACTGCGGTTTCAATGATGACAAGGAAATCAAACACAACACAGAGTGAGGAAGGAAGGAAACGGATCAGAGGCCATGGTGGCAGAGAACTTTTACCTGAATTAGGTGAACTAAGCACAGTGAACAGAGATGCACTTTTTTGTTTTCTTTTTACTGTGACCATGCTACTACCATCAAGAGAAATACATTCAAGTCAAATACAGATTGGGCTTTACTGACACAACTTATTGGAACTCCATGTTCCAAATCTTGGAGGTACCACCAAGACTTATACAATCCTGATGACATCTTGTGCTCCCTCTAAAATGTTAAAATTTCACTTTGTAATGGAATATAACTTATTTTTAGCAATCATTACTAGCTCTTGTCCTTCAGTCTGTATTTATTTGACATGAAGTGCTGTATCCAATTAACAACCTCTTCTTGATGAAGCAGAAGATATACTGGCAGAGGGTTCAGGGGGAAGACTAACAGGTATTTCCAGTGCTTGGTATCCCTGAACCTGGCTGAAAAATGGTTCAAAGCTCCAAAAGACAACCATCTGCCATAGGAACTGCTGCATCAGACACTTTCCCTTCTTTTACCTTTTTCCTCCATACGTAAACTGAGATATTAATGAGTAGTTCCTGCAGCTTGAGGCATTTTATATAATTGATATAAGAAGCCCAGAGATGATTGGCTAAAAGCCCCACAGTGGTTGTGTTTCCATTTTTATGGATGCCATAAATACTCAGCCCTTATATTACTCTTACATGACTCCGTGGGGCAGCACAGCCCAATCACCTGGAACCGGAAATTGGGAATTCTCTCATATATCAAGTGCCACCCCACAATATCTGACAGGAACACTGAAATGCACCTTGATTTTTTCCAAATACCACAATACTCAGACTGCTGCCACAACTGCATGAGCAAGAGAAAATCTCAAACATTTACAAGGCTTAGAGATGAGCTGCAAGAAACTGTTTGGTCGCATTGACACAAAAGGAATAACTTATAATCCGTTTTGCACTGATTTCTAACTTTATCCTCTGAGATTTAGAGAGCATAGGAACAGATTTTTCAAGGATTTAAGTATCTACAGATAGAAGGAGGTGCCTAGTGGGATTTCTGAAAATGCACAATAATACCCATATCCATTTAATTCTCACTGACTTCATTTTAAGTGTCTGAAAATAAAGAGGTGAAACCAGCACGGGTGACTCCGAGCGCCTCTTCACCAGACCAGACCATTATCAGCCTATCTCCAGCACAGAGCACAATCTGATAACTGATGCCCTAAAACAAACATTTCTCCTCTGGCTGTTCTGCATTCCAGCCCATCCCCAAACACACAGCACAAGTGCAGTATTTCTTACTGCTTATCCCATCGTTTCTACTTGATTTATTAAAAACCAAATAATTATACGCAAACCGTGGATCTGTTTGTAGTAAAAATATATGAGAAAATCTTGTGAGTGAAATTTTAGAACTTTTTTATATTGAATCCCAAGCATGAGTTTTTAAATTATTTTCTTCTGTGGTCTATATTTTGGTTTTATTTTTAGCCCGCCACTTCTTGCAATGAAGCGTTCCCCATATATAAAAGTAATTTGCAAATCTTTAGATATTAAATAAACTGTAAATTGTAAGATTGTAAGAACTACCTTGTAATGAGTAAATGTGGTTAGTGCCATGATTCCTGACACCCCTACTCAGACCAGATCTCTCCTACTGCCTCTGTCTCTGGCTAAAGTCGCTTCAAGAAAATAACGCAATACAGGATTACATCTATTTGCTCTCAAAACACTTAACAAACAAAACTGGCATTCTGAGAACTCCTAATATGTTAGCTATAACCTGCAAAAACAAAGAACATGTTGTACTACAAGAGCCTTGTTATCTTTGTGCTAGTAATCTTCATGCTTAAAAATAATAAATAAAGCTCTGCAAAAGCACTTTTAAGACTTTTATGAGCTCTTCCCTGAGGGACTAAAGATCGCCCGTAAGACCTTGCTAAACAAAAAATAAGACTGCTTATCAAAACAGCTTGGTAGAGGCTTCAGCATACATTAAATCCTTCTAATAGTTTGGAAATCATGCAGTATAAAACGATTATCTTTGTAAAAATACAAGCTTACTAACCAGATACAACAACTCTGGCTTGTGAGTGTAATAAAACCTATGTTGAGTGTCAAAGCCAGTTTGATCACCAGCTTTGTTACTGTGAAACAAACCCATTGTCTGTGCTAATTCCTTGGAAGGAGGGGAGAGGGCTATCTGCACAGAACTCGGGATAAAAGGAATGCCATGGACCAGCAGTGGCTCCTGGACTGCTCCCAGCTTTCACACTTCAGTTCCCTGCAGATGGAAAGGGATGGCAGATTACTTCATCTGCTCTCTGGTAGCCTACAGAAACTTGTACCAGGCAGAGGATTTCACTTCATCCCTTTGGCTGGGTGGCTGACAGGAAAGTAAAGAAAAGCCACACATGAAATAGTTATGATGCCTCAGGTTTAGCTTTTCTATTTTTCACATTCTGTGCTGCTTTAGTGCGAGGGTCTGAGCTTCACATGAGGGGATGGTGAGCTCTGTGCACAGAGCAGGGAGACAAAACAATTCCTGCTCCAGCTGGGCACCAAGGACAAATGATCCAAATCTCAGCCCAAGAGCACAAACACCGTGGGCTGGAGAGAGGAAAACAAGCAGGGTGGGACTGCAGGGGCTAAAGCTGGAATGGGACAATGAACTGCAAGATGCAAATGGAGCAGAACTGATCAAAGGGAGAGACCCCGTGCCCGGCCGTGCATTTTGGGGCCATTTTGGTTCATCTTGAGTTTGTTTTGTGACCAGTTTGGGTCCATCTTGTGTTCATTTTGTGCCCATTCTGGTTCATCTTGGGAGCAGCCATGGCTGGGCTCTGGTGCTGCCCAAGGTGCATCCATGGAGGAGATCCTTTTAACAAATCCCTGCTTTATTCTGTGACTCTGCCCAGCCTCTGTTCTAGGGCATCCTCCACAAGGCATCAATTCTGTGAATGACAGGTATGTGCCTAAATCCACTACACTTCTTAAATAATCATGTTCTGCTTCATACATGTTGTGTATTTTTCATGAGCCTTCTCAATTCACTTCTGTTTATCTACTTTTACCTTGTATTTGTTCTTTTGCTTTTCAGAAGATTATTATAACAAGACTTACAAGATTATAACCATCAAAACAGTCTTTGCCTCCACAGAGATTAGCATCACACTATTTCTTTCTTCTGAAAGCAATCTTCTGGAAGTTTCCATTTTCAAGAAGGGCCAGAAAACATAACTTTATTATGAGCAACTTGAGAAGAGCAACTTGAGAAATAGCCTCACTGTGTCCACTGGAGTTTACTACAGCATAAGAAGAGGAATTTTAAAAAAGGAAACTGTTTTGGTTCAGAATGTTCATCTCATTTAGTTTTGCAATGAATATCATCCAGCCCAAGGGACTCATGGATCTGCTTTTACCAGAGTTCTTTATTCTGCTACCTGCTCTTCAATTACTTTGTCTACTACTAACTCTTACATTTCTTAAGTAAAGTTACAGGACTTTGCCAAGCAGTAACTGGTTTAATCTTCTTTAATAGTTATTAACAGACTTGCTTTCTCTCCAAAATTCATTTCACCTATTCTGCTCTTTTATAACTTGATTTTCTTCCTACCTACAACCGTTATACAATTTTAGTGAAAGAACTTGGAATTCTGGTGTAAACCAAAGTAGTTTTCTCACCTTTGGAGGAAGAGCTGCACAGGATATAAAAAGAAAAGGAATATCCATATTCTGTGCTTATGAACAGAGAATAAATCCTTTCACAGAAAGGCAGCTCCACAGAACATGCTTACAGAGTAGGAACCAAACTTATTTGGATCTTGCACATTTCAAAGGACAGTATTTGATCAAAATGCCAAACAGATCAGGATAATTAATAAAAATCAGTATGGCAGGAATCCATCAATGTAACACATACATAAACATAACATGGGTTAGCGTTTATTCAGAATTTAGTTAATCCCCACAAAACACCTTTGTGGTCCTGCACATAGGACAGGTCAGGACATGGCATGAGCTGCCTTGGCAGGCTCCAAAGCACAGGAAAGGCAGAGCACACTCAGCACCCAAGGATTATCAGGAACCAGCTCCCTGCTCACTTTTCTGGCTCTTACTACACCTCAAATGGTGACATTAAGTTCTACTCCAGGGAGCAGCATGGTGTCATTTTACCATTTAAGTCCCATTCTAAAGCTCACCCAAGCAGAGCTTAAACGAGATTTAAAAAGTACACAGACCTCACCAGTTCAGACTGTGGTTGAGTGATGCAAAATACCCTAATAAATTCTAATTTATGACAGATTCACAGTTGTTCCCACTCTGCAGATGAGTTATTCTTTCTTCTGTTTCTGTAAACTGCAGTCAGCAGCATACATTGCCTACTATGAAGAGACCTTTGTGATAAGATGATATCAAGGGATGTTGTGACATTCCTGATTAAGAATTACACAGTAAGCAAACTGCACAGAAATGCTAATTTCCCTCCCCTTTCTCATCACTTACCTAAATTATTCTGAGTAATACAAATGATCTTTATTAGCTTTAAAGCAGTTCATTCTCATTCTCTTATATCATTTCATTAAAGAAATCAAATTCCTGTAGATGACTAAGTGCACAACGTATTTTCCCCAACAATTAATTTCGTGCACTGATGTACATCATGCTCACAAACAAACCAAAAAAAACCCCAAGGAACATCAATTCTTCTACAGGCACAGCCAACTACCCACCATCAGCAGAGAATGAATAACTTTTGCTGGAAATAGCCCTTTTCCTCCAAATTCCTCTTTGAATCACTGATTTCTGAGTATTCCCTGTAGTTTTCAGTCATCACGAAGTGATGCTGCAAAACCCACAGAATTGCCCAACCCAAATAAGAAAGGCACAATTTTCTCCACTTTGACTGGAAAGAATGTAAGGCTGCTTTATGGTGAGGAAGCATTGCTTGGCTGACAGAGCATGGTTTCACAAAATCTCTCTTTCTGCTCTTAAATTTATTAAAATTGGGGCTCAGGGTGTGATCCAACCAGGTGCCACTGTGCTCACCAGCACTGAGCTGATGTACAGAGGGTTTCTAACAAAAAGTTCTCTGCAATGCATTCATTAAACCCAGCAACACACAACAGGGAAAAAGAATTTAAAATCTCCTATTGAGCACCTAGAGACCTTGAGCACAGAGAGGGGGTGAACACAAAGACAGGGTATTTGGTTTTGAGTCACACTACATAAAAATACATAAATATATAGAGAAATACATATATGCATGTGTGTGTGCATATATACATATACATGTATTTATAGATTATATACTATATATAATATATATTAAATATATAATATATTATACATATTTTATATTATATATATTTATATATTATATAATATATTAGAAGCCATTACAGTGCATTTTATAGGGTTTTCTTATTTTCCTCTTCCCTTCTATTCTGGTCTATGATTGTCTACCCTTACAGTATAACATATTTAAGCATACTCAAAAGAATTACATAAATTTTTTTTCAGTTTTTTTTAATCTCCAGATGTACATTTATGTGGGGATGAGTTATTTGAAACATAAATTGCCTGGACAGACTCAATTATGTGAAATAAACGTGAAAATCACATGCACATGACATGTAAAGGGGAGCTGTGCTGAGGGTTTATTTGTATGCTACAGGGGGGTAAAAGTGAGACACATAAGACTGATCCCCCTGAAAGGCAGCCAGTCCTCCCCACAGCCCCTCTGGCACTACTGGAGGCTGCACTCTCGCTTTTATATAACGCCCTTCTCAATATACTTGGATTTAATTGATTTGTTGATCAAACACTACAGAGTGCCTCAATTTCAGGTTCAGAGAAACTTTCAAAAATAGAAGGTCAAAAGATGCTACAATGACACCAAGTCACAGCTTCTGATCTAAACTGGATCCAGCCAGTTCAGACTGGTCCAAACAGGTTTGGGCTAGTCAGAACCAGTCTGATGTGACTGGATCCAGTTTGAACAGCTCAGAACCAGTCAGAACTGGTATGATGTGGTTGGATCCAGTCTGAACACCTCAGAACCAGCCTGAACCGGTATGATGTGATTGGATCCAGTTTGAACAGCTCAGAACCAGTCAGATGCAGTTGGATCCGGTTTGAACAGCTCAGAACCAGTCTGAACCCAGCCCATGCTCACCCAGACTGGTGATACAGAAACCACAGTTACCCAAATCAGCCAAAACATCCAAGGGAGAACACCTGGGATTAGAATGGCCCATGGAATCAAACAGCAATACCTAAATTATATTTCCAGTGACTGAATGGAGAACCTCTGAGGACTGCCTAAAATCCCCAATCTTTCTGTAAACTTTTTTCCATTAAGATCTTGATCATCAACACGCTTTTCCAGATTTCAGCACATTTGTTTTCTACAGGAGCTGGCCAGAACACTGAACAGCTCAGCAAGAGTTTCAGGAGATCCCCATGAGCAAACTGCATTTAACTCCACAGGTTATTTTCAGTGAACAATGGGATCACATTTTCAGAAGACTAAACTGTTCTGGAAGTCTCACTTCCTGAACACATTTGATTTCAAGCCCTTGTGTTTATTTATTTTCATGTCAGCTATTCTCCGCTTCAATACAAAGTAAAACTTTCTTCCTTGGAAGTAACAGAGCTAATTAAGAGCTCAGATTATGCACAGTGATAAACAAAATATACTGTCAGAATTAGCTGTTGAAATGCCTCAAATCTTGGTAGCTAATCTTAAATTTACTTTAGGGCTTAAGCACTATGAAACGAAACACAACATCCAGGGAAGACACTAAGGAGAATACAGTGAAAAACAGAGAGCAACAAACACCTTTGGAAATTGCTGGTCATTCTTCTGACTGCAGAGCTGAATTAATTTGACACAGATTAGTGGAAGTTTAGATGAAAGTTCTGATCTCAGTTCTGATCTGAAACAGGAGAATGTCCAACTATGCATGGGGATAAACAGAACAGTGCCTTTAAATTGTCACCTATATTCAACACAGCTGTTCCCCATGTATTTTCTGAGTCATGTCTATCTGCTTGCTTTATTGACCATTTCTTTTTAACTGCCCTCAGCACTGAAGAGTCAATACAGCTACAAAAGAAGAACTGGACTCTGCTTTGCAGACATATCATCAAAAAAATGGTTAAGTACCATTTGCAAAGTGTTTATTACTAGGGATGATGTGAAGCAAAAAGAAACACAGCATATTTTCAAACCTTGGGTTAAGTTATAGCATTATAGGCAATTAATAGAAATATCATATTTTTATGCAACTAAATTTGACCTCAAAAGCCACAGCAAGACAGAAAACATAGGACCCTTTAATGTCATTTTTGCAGTCATTTATCTGACTATAACCACACTTTAAAGCACTAAGGTCAGCTGGGCATGCAGCATGCCCTACACTTCTGACTAGCATGCACTACGTTTGACTTGAGAGTAAATAAGGGACTGACACTCCATTAACCTTCACAAGTACAATTATTTATCAAAACAGTTCAAAAGACTACCCGACAGGGAACTGATAAATCTGGAAGCAAAAAAGGAAACTGCAACAGCACAAACTGATCTTTTGCTGGTGATGAAGAGCTATTTCCTACCACAATTCCTGCGGCAGGTCCTCCAGCCAGTTTTAACACAGCCATCCAATTTCAAGGGCTGCACCTTAAATCACACTGGCTTTATCAAAATATCAGCACTTTCTTTTTTTTTTTTTTTTATTATGTGGGGTTTTTTCCATCTTCTTTCTCAGAAATAACACATGCTAATATCCTGTATTTACAGGAGTCTTCAAAGACTCCTCTCAGAAACGCATGCAAAAAATTCAGAAGACTTGCGAAGAGTTGGCCCTACCTGCACAGTTGAGAAGGCCACAATACACACAGTATCACCATACCATTTCAGAAAACCCAAAGAGAATAACACCATACCTCATCAGAAGGCTGCAGCATCTGCCCTCCTTGTCCCTCAGGCCAGCATTTTGTGCCCTGCTGCTGCTGCCCTGCACCTGTGTGCCCTCTGTGCCCTCCATGGCCCGTTCCCTTCAATGCTGCTCACCTGTGCTGCACAGCTGGGGCCAATGAGGGATGATTGGGCACAGCTGGGGCCAATTGGGGATGACTGGGCACAGCCCCACCCCAATCACCACCGACTCTTTTGCACTTTTGGGTTGATGGATGACACCTGCTCCCAATATTCCTCTTTGCTAAGGCGACCATCATTATGCCACCACCATGTGAACTTTATTTCTTTTATTACAAGACATGCGCTGGTTGCCAACTCTGCAAAGCTTCTGTGACATCTTTCTGTAGTGACATTCTACCCAAATTCTGCACTGAAGCAGGGGGTGAGCTGCTCATCAGCTACTTTGACTTTTTGACTGCAGAAGCACTTCGCACTTCCAAAGATTGGGAAGTTTGTTCAAAATCCTGCACTGGAAAGGGTCAGGAGGGAGAGTGAAGAGAAAGCAGCTCTACCACAGGAGGATTCTCTCATGATCTACTGGGAATGCTGCCCATCTCTGCCATCTTGTCTTGCGCAATGGTTTTCCTGTGGCAGTACAGCACACTCCCCTATTGCACCACACCTTGGACTCATCTCCAGCCTCTCTCAGACGCACAGGTGGGAACAACCCCCAGGTGTTCACCCCTGGAGCTGCAGCTATTACAGCAGAGCTCCAAAAAAAGCAGTGCTGTGCAGCCAATGAACCACCCTCCTTGCCTTTGCTCTCCCCTTTGGATTACTTCCCTACTTTGTAAAAATGCATCAAGCCCATGAACACAAACAGCTCACCCAGCTGCCTCAGACCTTCTTTCTGGAGGAAAGAACCCCAAAATGCAAAAATCAAGAGATAAGGCAGAAAAAATCCTTTGAAGGGGAAGAGGCTTTTCTCTTATCAAGTAGCCCAAAACACAGCAAAAGGAGCAGGAAGTGCTGACTGACACCAAGGTCAATTCCTACCAAATGTCATCTAATAAAGGGGAAAGATTGACTTGATAATGCCTTTTTAACAGAGGATTTATTACATTCATAACATACAGAAAAGCATAATCCTCATTACATTAGTTACCTTCTTTCAGCTAGTGCAAACAGTTTATTCCTTAAAAATAATAAAAGGAAATGGATTATGATTTTAAACCTTCTGCACACTTTACCTTATACATATCAAAATAATCATGTTTAGGGGACCGAGTACTTTTTAAACCCGACTCATAAAATTGATATCCTGAGGTCTAATGTTTATTTTTTCCCATTGAGTTCCAGATTAAATGCCTTAAATTGCAAATACTTCCCCCTTGCCAACTCCTTGTCTTGGAAACTTAATGTTTCTTTTTCCTCTTCCCACCATGAAAGATTCTGTACTCAGATTTGCTGACAATTCTTGGATGTGCAGGAGGCACTATAATCCATTTTGCTATTTGAAAGCTCAGCACTCAGAGCTCAGCAAAGCTAAGCAGCCCCAAAACTTGTCCTCTGCCAGGTACCCAAGCAAAAGAGAGCAGCACACAAAGCCTTCCTTGCACCAGAAAATGCATGGGAGAAGATTTCACTGCAAGTTAATTGAGCAAATCTCCACAGCATCATTTATGAAATGGTGTCTGAGGCACCCAGAGCATGTTTTCACTTGGGATTAGAGTTTTTCAGCAGCATCTCAGATGCACCTGCTGCAGACACCACTGTCCTGAATGGAAAAGCATCTGGTTTTAAGCAGGAGACATAGCTGTTAAAATGTGAATGATTCTACTCTGAGCAGTTCCAGAGAAGCAACAAAACAGTAAAAAAATTTTTAGAAAAACATGGTGGAGACAAAGAGTCCCATACACTGAAAGGACAGTTTGAGACAAGGCAGAGTGCTATCGCTCTTCAAATACAAAAACATTTACTGCAGAAAAGAGAGCATTTCCTTCTGCTGCAGTGGCTAGGGCAAGAACTAATGAGAGAAAACTGATGCAGGAAAGATTACACAGGAGCTATTTTCTAAAGGCAGAGACAGCAACACCCTGGGCCAGACGGACTGGGAGGTTCTGAGCCTCCTGTCTTGGGTAACTTCGGGAAGTGAGACAATTCTCTGAAGGAAATGACATTGGTGCAGCTGATCCCTGGACTGAAGCTGGGTCTGGGTGACCTCTCCCAATCCCTCTCAGCCCCACAGTTCCACCGAGTGCAGCGCTGACAAATGGTGAGAAATGGATGTGCTCACTCACTAGGAGCTCTATAGATCTGCAAGGGACTTACTCACTAAGCTGGATCAGGGTTTTTTAGTTGTGTTTTGCTCTGGATTTTTTTTTTTTCAGATAAATCAATAGGCTTGGGCCATTTTCCAAAGATGTGATTTGGTAAGTTTCAAGCCAAACCTCTCAAGCTTTACTCATGAGATAAGTGCTAAACAATGAGCCAGATTCATCAAAGCTTTATAGACTTACTTAAAAGAAAAAGAAACTGATTCAGCCAACTCATTTCAAGCCAAATCAGGCAGTTGAAAATCTATTCCTGAGATTCGGAAAATCTGTCTTTTTAAAAAATATTTTAAAAATATGTTTTGAGAGTCCCTCTTTTGCAAGAGCCTCAGGCAACTCTGTCAAAAAACTGGTTTTTGGGATTTTTCAGTCTGATCAGGAGTGGTGTATTCCTCATGTCTAAAGGAGATAGCTGAAATACATGTGTTTGTACATATACACCTAAATATTTTTACATATATACTTATACATACAAGCAACATAAGGATTCAAGAACATTTTATCAGAAGCTTGATAATTAAAGCAGTGAGTTTACTTTTCAAAAAGGCTAAAAATGAATTTGCTTCTTTACCAGAAGAAAAAAACAAACAGTAGTGCTGGACACCAGGATACTCTACTAATGCACAAAGCTAAAACCAGGTCCCTGCTCTCAGGCATGTTTATGAGCATTAGCACCATAAAATCTACCAAACCCCTCAGTACTGATCCTTAAGAGTATTTCCTCAAAGAAGGTTCAGCCCATGTTCTTTCAGTGCCTGGTATCTCTACCAAGAAGGGTAACAACTGAGCTAAACAAGGCAGTTTTTGTGTACACCCACAGAAAACCTCCCAAAAGCACCAAAGCACTTGAGACATTACCAGGAGAGGGGAAGACACAGCCTGGTGTTACCTGACCAGGATGGGTCGCAGTGGTGACTGGCAATGGAGGAAAGGACATCCTGCCTGCTGGCTGGCATCCCACACACGGCTTCTGAGCTGGAGGAAACCTGGACTGCAAATGCTGCGCTGGTGATGCAGGGATTTCTGTGCAGAAACACAGGAAAGGCCTCTCTCTACCCTCTTCTTCCCACAGACGCTGTTAATTCCCCAGTAAACTCCATTTCAGAGGCAGAAAGGTGATGTCCCTACAGTGATGGACACAGGCTGAGGCCATTGGATGGCTGCCCCTCCAGCCCAGCATTTGCTGTAAACATTTATGTCAAAGCAATGAGAAAACGTTCAGAACCTTGCCACGCTTTCTTTTTGTGCTCCTGCTCTTTGCAAGGGAACTGCTCCTTCCGAGGACACGGGAAAAGCATGTGACTTTGAACTGGAAACCCTGAAAATCAGCGAGCCTACCTGCTAATGAGCAACTTGCTATTGAAACGAGCTCGTTAGCTTTCATTTCTGCTGGCTGCTGATCGATTCATGAGCCACTAACGTGGCCTCTGTAAGCTGTACATAAATTATCAAACACATTGATTTCCCCAAATAATAAATCAGGAAGTCAGCCCTTTCCAT
>NW_005054482.1:558823-580014 GCF_000277835.1 Geospiza fortis | reverse complement strand
GAAATGGCAAATATTCTGCTGCAAAAAATAAGCTGTGCTGGCATCCCAGGGAAGCGAATAAAAACTTGCCTCTGAAAATGTTACATACAAAACGCACAGAATTTTGCATCAATCCTTGTGTAGGTGGCAGCTCAAGAAATTCACAGTAAGGAACAATTGTCTCCAGCAGGGAAAAATCCAAGATAGATCATCATCGTTTTCCATCTCATATAATTAATTTTCCACAGCCATCTTCATAGGACTGAGGTGGTCAAAGTCCTATGGCATGCCAGAGTCAGTGCTGAGGTTTGGAAGTGAAAGCTTTTTCTCTTGTCCACTGGCAAGAGCACAGGAAGAGAACCTGTTAAACACCCAGCAGCCAGCACAGGAGGAGGCAGGGAAAGCCTCCTTAGCCCAAACTTGCACCCATAACATTTCCATTTTCAGCACATATGGATACCTCCAAGGCCACCCTGATTTCACCTGGCCTCCCAACCATTTTTGAAAGTATATCAAAAAGTAATGCTTTGGACACGTATGCTTGCAAATTTCCAAGCACTTCATAACACTGATTTGCAATAATTTGCCTAAGGTCATGTGGGCCTTGATCCAAAGCCTATTAAAGACAAAGCAGTCTTTATAGTGACTTCAAAGAGCTTTGGATTGGACCCACGGTGAAGCGCTGCATAGTAAATAGAAAAACCAAGAAAAGAAAACCTGGTCTAAAGAAGAAATGTCATCCTCTCCTTAACTGACTCAGTTTACTGAAAAAAGACGGGAACGTGGGATTTAATTTCCCTGTTCTTCTGCATCACACTGCCAGCCCAATGAAATGGCTCTGTCCCTTTCCCCACACAGCTGCGCTGCTCGGAGCATTATTCAATTCTAAAATGGACCACGCTGCAGAGGTATTTCCATCACCTTGACCCTCAGAAGCAGCAGCAGCCCCAGAGCAGCTCCCTGGCGTGCCCCTGGGGAGCTGTGGCACTCCATGCCAGCCCAGGATGGTGCCAGCAGCGCTGGATGGAACGCTCGCTCCAAAAGAGCAGCAAGCTTAGGACTAAATGCAATAACAATAAGGAGTTAAAATGTGCAGACCAGAGAACATCGCTTAATCCCAGTTTACTGAAAGGACATGTCATTTTTAGAAAGTTGTCCAAACAACTGTCTTAATATTCCACACCAAAGTGGCTATTAATCAAACAACAAAGGCCCAATTAACACATAGCTGTTGTCACCTTGATGTTAAAAGCCTCTCCCTTCCCCCTTCTTTCTTTCTTTTTGTCTTTAATGTTACAACCTAACCCAAAAATGCCTCAGGGCCCTACAGCAAAAAAAAAAAAAAAGAAAAAAGAAAAAAAAAGACAAGATACAGAGAGGGAGACAGGGAGGAAGGGAAGAGGATGGAGAAAAGTGGGGAGGGGAGAAAAGGAGAGAGAGGGAGAGAGAGAGAGAGTCTTAAATACCATCTCTCCTCTAGGCAGCAATTTCCACAGATGAAGAGGTCACCACTGTTTAACAGTGTGCTGCCACGTTAATTTAGTATGACAAGATAAAGCAGTAATCTCTGCTTGAAGAGGCTGTAAACCGCCTGCTATCCAGGGACATGCTCGAGTCGATTTGCACTGTATATCACTTTATACAATTGCCGTGACAAAGCCCCCTGAGTTCCCTCATGTAAATCTCGCTCTCCCTCTCAACTTCGCTGCCAGTCAGGCACAGAGGATCTGGGGTAAGCCGTGCAAACTTGGTGCTTTACGCATGCCAGCGGACCCCAGAGCTCCCCTCCTCCCCCCGCCCAAGAAAAGATGTTTAGGACTTTGATAATCCATTGATCCCACTTCCATATCGGCTTGTATTTTTCAATCTGTCGTGTTAAGTTGTCAGGGAGGGCGATTAAACCGATGTTTCATGTTCCCAGATTTGCGTTCCTGGGAATGATAGTTTTCAAAGCCTTTCTCGCTAGGTTCTGCTTAAAGATTATCCCTAAGAAAGCTGATGTGAATATTATTACTGGCATAAACCTGGTAATAAAACCATAAAGTGTTTTAGGTAAAGACATTTTAGAGATATTCAGGGTTATAAACATAAGAGTTTAAAGCTGGATAGAATTTGGAGCGCTTAAAAAGAAAAAAAAAAAAAGAAAAAAGGGAAAGAAAAAAAAAAGCGCCCTGTCAGGCTGTGGAGTTTTCTCAGCACGAAGGAAAACAACATATGTAAAAGGGAAAAGGGAACTCGCGTGTCTGTGTGAAGTAAATATAATTACAGAGCCACAGAGGAGGGCAGAGCAGAACAGACCTGTGCAGCCAGGCAGGAACAAGGAGGAGGCAGAGACACAGAGTGTGGCAGTGGTCGTGGCTAGAGCCTGAAACGAAACACAGCCACAGCCAGGGATGCTGCCGAGCCTGCACAGCTGAAAACACCCCCTTCTTGTTGGGCAAATAGGGGGAATTGTCTGCAATATGTCGCAACTCTCAGATGCCATACCGCATCCCTAGAAGATGCAAGTTTTAAATTACGTCTCCCTCTATTTCACATTTAATTTGTGTCATTTTCCTATGGCCTGCAGGCACGATACAAGTCACAGCACACAATATACCAAACACGGTGCCAAAATGTGAAGCTGTGCACATGTACATATCCCCATTTTCTGGATTAAACACAGAGGAGGACATAAGTAGAATTAAAACACGCGCAGCAGACAGGTTTCTACAGAGTAAGGCTGGAATTTTTCTACAGAATAAGGCTGGAATTTTACTACAGTTTCCTAACCAATACATTGCTATGCCTGTGCACAGCATTTGGACTTGCAAAAATGACCAAGCAAGGCTAAATCAAATCTTTAACAGGTTACATACGTTCTCTGTAATCAATTAAACTGAACAATAAAATCTGATGTTCATTGCAGCTGATACGAAGATAGACAAATGCTTTATCAAGCATTTGAATTTCTAATAACATTTGATGATTCCCTAAATTTTAAAAGGGAATTAATAGAATTAAAGGCACTAGAATTAATGCCATTTTCCAATACTAAGAGAACCTTCCCAAAATGATGTTTTTAAGGTGTTCTGTATTTCTTTATTCTCCGATACATGTTGCTAACCAACACATTATTTATTATTTGAACTTAACACTACTTAATAGATATACAACAACAGGTTTGCTTTTGGGGAATATTCAATTCTTAAAACCCCACTAAACACCATCAGTACTGGTTAAAAAAGAATTCTGATAGAATATTCACACACAACACCCCCAGCCATTCCCCAAAAAAAGGATGACCTAGAACATGGTTACTTCTCCAGAAAAACAAGAGAATTTTGGCACAGTAACCTGCGCTACTCCTTTAACACCACATACTGTGAATGGGATTACTCTCACCTAATTTTAGCCCCAAATTTGACACCCAGTCTAAACCAGTCACCAAGGCTCCCTCCACAGTCAATAGACAAGCACTTTCAGAGGGTAATTCATCTTTCTTGTCCTGGGTGCTTATTTTAAGATTGGAAATGTTGTTCTAGGCGGGTGGTTATCTTTTCACACAAGCTGTGAAGACAGCCCTAACTTTATGTGCCTCAGCTTTGGTGATCTGAACCCCAATCTCACTGTATGGCATCAATAATCTCCATGAGTGTGGAAACTCTGATAAATCACAGACCATCTAGGATGAAGGGCAAGGACAATTTCCATTGTACTGGCACAGCCATGGATGACAGAAGTGAATTGCCCGTGATAAATCAACAACCTGGATGCTGGAATAACATCTCATTTCACCCAGTAAACAAAAAACTTGCCATCTTTGTTAATATTTATCAAATTACGAGTACAACAACTCCATGACATTTTATCAAGCAATACAAAGGTACAGGTCCTAATTATAAAAGTATTTCAGTCCAATCAGTTTATTCACAAGGAAAGCTCAGGAATTCACTGTGGCCCTGTGTCAATATATTACCCAATACTGATGTTGACAGCTTCAAAACTGAAGCTATGGTCACTGCCCAAAAGCCAAGTTTACACTGGCCACAAGCAAACAGGAAAAGTACATCATCTGCCACAGATGTATTCTTTGCAGGACTGAATGACTCTATTTGCAACTCTGCTGGTCGGTCCATGAAATTCTGAAAACTGCTTTCCAGTGGAGTTTATCAAATAGGTTTAAAGAGAATTTAAACAAGTCTTATTGCTCTCCCCCACACTCTGCTGCTGCCTCTGTCAAGACAATATGAATTTAAGAACTTGGGAAAAAAAAGTGGGGAGATTGTAGATTTAATATTTATAAAAGTAAAGAATATACCATGTACTCACTATCATTAGTCAGATGCAGGTCACAAAGTCAGGTGAGCTGAGTGGTTTGAACTCTGAGATGCAGAATGTTTTCTATTCCCACTACATAGCAAACCTTTACTTACCAACAACAAATTATTAAATGCTCTGGCCAGGAAATTACCTCTCACTCAAAGCTTTTTTGGTTGAAGTTATCTAACCATAGATTTATAAACTATAGGGATCAACAGCTGAACTTAACACCCTAAGCTCCAGCTGTAACCTATGAAGAAAAATAGGCACTTCTGGGGTGTGAGTTCCCTGACCTACTTACAGGATCTGTTAGGACAAAATGAATCACACTCCACTATTCCCTATTTACTGCCATTAACTATAAAGTTAAAGCTGATTTTACTAGCTCACTTTGGGCCATACACTTTTTAAACAGACAGTCTGAGGAGACTTCACCCTTGAATCTTCACCCCAAAAAGTGACACTCAGATTTACATGGCTTTGTATGATGTGTTAGTGGCCAGCTCCATTCTGTGAGAGGAAATAACTTCCCTCTATCAGAAAAGCCAAAATGTCCTCATGCTGCACCAAGGCTCCAATAATCACCAGAAATTCATCACTGAGACTCCATAAATTTAACTGAAAACTGTGCAAGAAAGTAACTTGCTCCTAGCAGAGCCCTAAATCTCAGTGCTAAGCTCTGCACTCGTGCCTGGGTGTTTTCTGGAAACCTCAGCAGACACTGCTGAACACAGAAGGATCCAAAGCTGAGCAGGTTTCCTGATTGCAACTGCAGCAGTCCGAAGTGAAAGGAAAGAGGAAGGTTTAACTTACAGAGATGAAAGCCACACTTTAAATTCAATCTGAAAATCAGCACAGAGTCTGAAGCAGGGATGTTTTGCATTATTTCTGGCTAGCAGTATTAACAAGCAGTGCAAGCTTCCACCTCTGACATGACTTAGTGGAGAGATACACATACAATCCACCCCAGTAATTCAGACTTGAGATGTCAGAAGGATTTTACCTTTTTGCTATAATATTTCTTATTTTCTGTCATCAAAATCCAATCCCACAGAAAGCTGTGTGCAGAAGGAGTTATAGTCAGTGACCTCTCCTTCCCTCCCTCTTGCTACCATCAGCATTAGGTTCCAATCAACCAGATTATTTTGCAGGAACAGGGTCATAAGCTAAGCATTCTGGGGCAGGAATGTTTCTTTTTCCTGTCTCTATAAAAATAAATCATGCTCTTGGTACAATATAAATAAAGATAATAACAGTCTGATATTAGATTTTACTGGTCTATGCTTTAGACAATCTGTGTAATTTGCTTGCTGCCTGTACAAACCACAGAAAGTTAATCTTTAGAGCTCTCATTCTTTCCTTGGGGGGTTCAGTTTAAAAGCATAATAAGAGGATGCTGAAGCAGACTATTTCCATATTTCCACTATTTCCATGTATAATTACAGTCTTGTTTACACTGTCCTGGCAAAAGGTATCCCGAGTTAAACTGGGCACAACTCCACCCAGTGACTTTTGCGGGTTTATCTAGTGATGCTAAATTAATGGGATTCACCAATTCTACTTCTCCCTTGCAAAGAGCAAAAATGCCTTATCTGATCCCACAACTGCAACTAAACCAGAAACAGACACAAAGAACTCGAGGGTGTTAAAGAGAACCTGGAAAGGAGGCCGGCCAAACCATTCCACATCAATCTCCTCCTGTAGGAGCTCTCTGAACACATCTTAGGAGCTGACCCACCACTGGTAAATGCCCATTCCTGAGTAAACACATAATGAAATCTGCAGTTAACTTGCCAAAGGTCCTTCTTCAGCCGTGAATTTCTAGAGAAAATTAATAACCCCTTGTATTACAGCAGAGAAGGAGGTGGTGTTTCACTGATACACTGAAGACAAGAGGATGCAGCTAGCTCCATGAAAGGAAAAAACATCACTGGATGACATGAGACCTTAAATGCCATTTTCATTCCCACTGCAACCACCACTACTTTTGGTGAATCTGAAAAAGCATTAGCAGTGGGAAGAAAAACTAGAGAAAGCAAGCTGGCCTTGGCACAGCCTAATCCAGCTGAATTTTGTATGACCTGAGAAATCACACTTAAAGAGACAGTGCAAAAACCATGAGCACATCACCAGCCCATTGAAAGGACAGAAAATAAAGAAATGCTCCAAATCCCAGCTGCAGCAGGTAACTTCCCATGGACACAAACCTCTGTCAGTGAGAGGAGGGACTGTAAAACACAACTGTGAGCACTGAGGGTGGCAGAAGGTTCTGGCACTGCTCAGAGCCTGAGTTTATACCACAGGGATTCCCTGCAACCCTGAAATTCAAGAAACCATGACCAACACTTCACAATGCCTTTTAGGTTTGGTATATCTGTGCTAAGTAGAGCTGCATATCACAAACCAGCCATCTCCTACTTTATTGACATTCTGTCCAAGCAAATAGCTCAACACTCATTCTTACTGTGCAACATCTTCATAGGAGCTACTTACTGAAAGGCTTTAGAATGCATTAAATAATAAAAATGACCAAGCTAAATATGTCTACAAGCAGAGGAAGAAAACGGGCAAAGCAGAAAAAGGTTTTCAGAGGACAACTGCAAGCACACAGGAACTGATAGAGTAAAGCTGGCTCTTCAAGGTTGGAAACAGATAAAGCTGCATCTGCACTGAAAAGAAAGGGAGAAAGCCACACCAGCTGCTCAGAAGAAGTACCAGGGGTATGAAAAGTGTGTAGAGCAAACACAAAGCACGTGGGGAAATTGTTCAGGAAGTTCTAAAATGAATTAACAACTGCTGAAGCAAAAATGAGTCAAGGTGGTATCCAAAAGGAGGAGTTTGTGCTATGTAGGGAGCAAAACATAACCAACCCAGGATTCCCACAGCCTTGCCTTGGGGAATATGTCAGATAAGAGTATGGAAGCCTGGAATGCTGCTCTCTACTCTGATAATAGTTACACTGAGCCAAAAGCTTCTCATGAGCGCAGAAGCCTGGCAAAAGGACACACAGCCACTGAAAGGAAAAGCACAAACATTTCAAACTACATTTCTCTGGCCTTGTGTTTTCAGAACCATGGAGAACTGGGTGTTTAACTGGCAGCAGAGTTTGTGTCTCACCACAACACCAGAAAGACTCATTGTCACCAAAAAAGGTGGAGTTCCAGAATAAATTTGGGCAGAGTGCCACAGGGGATGGACCTGGACTGCAGAAACTACACAAATTCCACATTTATTGTTTGACTTTCAATAGGATGGAGAAGATCCCACAGATCCTACCTGTGTTGTGTCACACACAGAGAGTGTCTATTGAAAGCAAAAGATGTATCAAGAAGCAGGAACATTTAAATGTAGTCTCTGGATGTCTCTGTTGCTATAAACTGGTCTTGCAGTCCTAGAGGGGCATTCTCCAGATCCTAGCCCTCAGCAGTGCTCCTCAAATTGATAGCACAGATTTGAAACACAATTTTGAAGTTATCTCTGTTGCTTGGAAAGATGATCAAGGTTTTTGCTTACATAGTTTTTTGATAGGCCATTTAATAGTTGTTTTTCTCATAAGAGAGAGCATCTGGTTCGAATATTCCCACCAAATGTAGGCTTTACTGTTCTACCTATCTCTTTTTTCTGCAGAATTTTTCAGCTACTCACTTGAATTAGATTTTACAGGTATTTATGCAGTAAGTTCAAATGAAGACATTTCCAGTATGAAGTCAATGAATTGATGCCTAGGCACATAATCACTTGCAAACAATGGACACATACAGTTCCCAGCACTTCCATAAAACAAAGGTGTTTACTTTTCTGTTGATTATTTTCTGCTTAACTGAATTCAAATGAATCCATTAAAAACATGACTGCTTCACAGTAAGATGGTCTTCAGCAAAAACAAACAACTGCTGTTTCCACTTCTCTTCATGGCCTTTAAAAACTACAGTCATCTGCTCCCTGTATTCCAGGCAATGTATGTTATAAGTCTGGTCTTGATTTGTCAAGTTATTGGTTTAAATGTAGTTTTAACCCCCCTGCTTGGGGAATGGGGGAAAAGAATAAATTAAAAATAAAGAAGTTTTTCTTACTTCATTGCTTATTTAATGTCCTTTTGGACCTTTCAAAGTCTGATCAAAACACCAATGGGTCACCTCAGACTTCAGCAGGTGTTTCTGCCCATTGATTTCTGCTGGGAATAATGTATCCACCCTGGTTTTCCATGGCCACAAGTGTGCAAAAGTCACTGTGCTCAGAGGGTGGTTCAATAAACAGAGGGAGACTTCCACAAAAGCACCACGAATGGCACCCTGGCTGCGATCCCTGACCCGCCTGAAGAATGCAGCTGAGCGCATCTGTGTGCCCAGCCAGGAGCTGCACTTGGAGCAGGACTCACAGGGATGGGACAGGAGGGAGAACAGGGACCAGCACAGGGGGGACACACAGATCAGCCCAACCTGAATGCAAGATGCTTGCCAGGCACACAGGAGAGCTACCAAAGCTGTTATCAGCTGGCTCCATCACAGCTGGTTCTCAAGCACTGCAGAGAGTTTTCCAGGGCCTGGACTAAGCAGTGCAGTAGCAACTTCTGCAGCTCTTTGATGGGTCCTGACTTGATTCCTTTTCATTTGTTCCCCTTCCTAACGGCCCACACAGTGATTCCCTGAAATGCTCCAAGTATAAAGATTAAACTCTGATAAAAGCCTAAAGTTGTATCTGCAGAAACTGCTTCCACCAGCCACTTGTGTGATGACATTTATAATGCAGTGTTTGCAACAGTGCAATTTCATCATCTTATAAATATCAATTTACCACTAAGAGAGGAGGGAAAGAACAGCAGACAAAGGCAAACTTACCCCTGTTTCTGGTTGATTCTAATTGAACTAGTCCTGTTCAGCTAGGCCTATCTCTTACAAAAACAACAGTTTCTAGTTTAAACTGTGAAATTGTGTGCGTGTGTGTGTTGTAATTATGGTGCCTGCTAACAATTTCATACTGCCACACTGCACATATGGCTTCCAAGCTAGCTTTATCTGAATCTTTGTGAATCTATTCTCCATGCTATTAAACTGAGCACATTCCACATCGTTCAAAAGTAATTACACTTTTGTCTAGAGTGTAGGAGACTGCTCTCCCCAAACAATGAAATTCTCATTATGAGAGCTGGCACAGTAAAGGCACTGGTGTTCACAACACTGTGCATTGTATCATCACAATAACTTATCCTAAGCTTGATGCTCAAAGGTACACTGGAAATTAAAATTTCTCTAAAACCACTGTGAGGTTGTTTTTTATTTTTTTTTTTAAATATGCATTCTTTAGCTCAGTATAATTAGAGTCCTATTTGACTTTTTAAAAAGCTATATGCATTCAGATTTCCATTCTCCTCGGAAGGTCTGAATAATAGCTGAGTGCTCCAGTGCCTGTTGTTCTGATCCACCACCATTCACATGCTGACAACTCCAGACCAACAGGTGAGGCACAGGCCAGGAGAGATGCGATAAGAGAATCCAAATGAAGCATTAAACAACCTTTTACTCTGAACAAGTGGAGGAAAAGCACAAAGCACCGTGCTGGTAAGCTCTTTGACCAGCAGTACTGCCATTCTCAGTATTATTCCCAAGTTACACAGGAGTGACTTCATTCACCACAGAAACACAACTTCTTTTAGTGTGAAGCAACAAAGCTACTGAACAGTGCACCAGAATATTTCCTATCAATTTAAAGCACTATTGGAAATGAATTCTAAATCCCACTGAAAGTGCAGGACAAATCTGGGCTACCAGGACAGTCACAGTCATCAGTTTGGAACAACCAGGGAATGGCAAAATTATGGCTTACCACTTTGACCTTTTCTTCAGTACTTCTTTGATTTTTTATTTTTCTTTAATCCCATCCTGCATTTCACTGATATTCTAGAGCTAAAAAGGATGGTGTGATTTAAACACACCATGCCTGTGGAATACTTTAATCAGTGCTTTTAGCCTTGACATTTCTCATTTCCAGAATTTAGCACACAGACACCATTGGTAAGATCAGTGGTCTTGAGAGTTGCAAAAGCAGACAAACAGAACATAAAGGCAGGCAAATAGAAACAAGTAAAACAAACCTTTGTAACTCAGATGAGCTAGCAACTATCTGTGCTACCCAAATACTGTAGCCTTAATAGGTTTCTTCAGAAGAGCTATTGACTGATACTGTAATCCTCAAGTGTTTCCTGCAAGGCTCGTGGTCTGCCATGAACATCTCAGATATATTCCAGGTCAAACCATTTGCCTCTTATTTTCTACGGAGCAGTTGCTTTAAATCTGATAAATTATTGTTTCTTTTCTTATCATGAGAAGAGTTTTCCTACTCGAAATAAGTATCTGGTGTCTTCTATCAAGAGAAAGCTTGAGACAGAGTCACCCCTGCCTTGGTTGAGGCTGGTGGAGATGTCCAGAGGAGACCTGGCCCAATGCCCCGCTCAGGGAGGGCCACTGAGCTGCACTTCCAACATCCTCAGAAATATCCCGTTCATTTTGATGGGCTCTGCAGATTTTTGCCAATTTTGATCAGGTCTGAAGATGTCCTTAGAGGAATTTTGCTCTCCTCTTATAAAAATCTACCCAGAATTTAGAGCTGTCTCATTAGGCTGTTAAAACTTGGTAAAGTGCAACAGGGTAAATTTTCAGGAGTGTAAGTTGGGAAGTGTGAAGCTCCTGGAGCTCTATCAATAAAACTCCATCAGACTGCAGTCTGTGCTGTGTGCACACCTGCACACACCTGGATCTGCTTCCCAGAGATGATAAAACAGCAGCATGTGAACTAAAACAGTACAAACATGTCCTCTGCCATGTTAGAAAGTGAATGCCCTGTGGGAATGATTTTTGTCACTGCTAAGCACACGAACTGAAGTCATCTAAATGTTATCCAGTGATTTCCTTCTGATAACTACCTACCACAACAGCAGAGGGAGTGATTACGGCTATTTTACTCTTTTAGACTGATCACTTTCTTCTGGAGACACACAGGCTGCATCCTTTCTGAACTACCTGAGTGATGACTTCTACAACACAGTCCCCACTGAAAGAGAGATATCACCACAATGTTACATTCACACAGGCTGGCAGTGTTCTTAAATATGTATGAAGACAAAACCAGACCCTTACAATCCCCCAAACACTGCCTCGGGTAAGGCTGCAGTGTGTCACTGCTGCAGCAAAACTATCTAAAACACCCTGTGATTCAGCACCTTGTACTGTACAATGACATCACATTAAACTCAACCTCCATAGCAGGAAGCTATGCCAGATGATCAGCTAAACCTCTTGTTCTTAAAAACTGTAATGACCAAACAAGCAAAGGAGTTAGTTAAGATCAGTTTAGGAGCAGTTAAA
The DNA here is from genome assembly GCF_000277835.1 of Geospiza fortis. NCBI lineage: Eukaryota > Metazoa > Chordata > Aves > Passeriformes > Thraupidae > Geospiza > Geospiza fortis. The sequence continues at coordinate 568,372 of NW_005054482.1, read as the reverse complement.
TGTTCCAGTGAGGTGCAGCTGAAATACTCCTGCTGGATCCTTAGGAAACAGAATGTTTTTATTTCATTAGGGTCTGATTCTACACTACTGGTGCCATCACAACTTTATCTATTGACTTAAATGCCGTCAGAAACAATCCCTTATCTTCAAAACACTCTCTTAAAAAAGGCCACAATATAGCAAATACTCTCACATCCCACTGGCTGGAACTGTTACATTAATGAATTTCATATCCATAAAACATAAGATAAAGGATGAGAAATAAACAAGCTCGAAAAAGATAATGACATTGTCTGCCCATGAGTAATTTCTCCAGTGATGTTCTTTCTCCATGTAAAGTTGCAATAACACAAACTGAAATTATGTATTCCAAAGCACTGTCTGAGCTTAAGCATTAGCCCAAAAAAGGAAGGGAAATGGATCAGGATCAATGAGTTATTCTGTCTAGGAGAGTAGCTTCAGTGAATATCCAGTGACTTGGTCCTATGAGAAATAATAATCCCTAAGGCTTTTTACTTAGGGCTTGTTACATATGCATAATGAGCTGTAAGGGCTTAAATACCACTGTGGAGCTCTTGCAGGCTTTTATGAGAATACACTATCACCTGTTTTGCAATGCCTTTTTAAAAGCCTTCAAATATGCAGGTCCTCTTATTATCTTCCCTTCCAGTGAAATTACCAGCGCCCTAGTGGAGGTGGGGGACTGACAGAAAAGTTACAGCCAATTTGTAAACAGGCAAGAGCTGTGCAGGCTCTGTGCTCACAGCAGAGCTGTGTGCAAGTGCCTCGGTGTTGGGGCCTTTCTCTGCACCTCTCAACCTTCCTGAAAATGCATCAGCGCTCCATGTGCCCAAACCCAGCACAGGGACACTACAATACCAGCAAGGAACAGGGCACTGTTTTGTCTTCTTTAAGACACAGCCAGTTCTGGGCTTCCCCTGGACTGCTGCCTGCCATGAATTGAGTGGTCAGAGTCAGCTGTAGAGTGGGAACTCACAGGCCAAAAAGCAGCGAGTTGATTTCATTTCATAAGCACGGTAAATTTTATTGTGGGTATCTGTGACGTAAATCACACATCAGATGTAAGTTTTCAAGTCATCAGAATTCAGTTTCTTTTTTCTTTTGCCTTTCTACAGTCTTTCAAGCTTTACTGTTGCACAAACTTGGCACCAGGGTGATGTTTCAGACTCCATGCCAAACGTGACTCTCACTTCCAGCGCTCCAAACCCGTTTGCTGTTTGCTGAACACACACACTTCCAACTCACACCAGCGCAGCTCACACACCTCCAGCACCCTCAATGCCAGCAGGCAAAGGGGAGGAAAAGCCTGCACTGGGAGGGGCTCAGGGGCAGCCCAGCAGGGCAGAGCTGCCCGGGATGAGGCGCGCTCCGTCCGTGGGGCTGAGCCCTGCACGCCCCACCAAGGGCAGCCCTGGGTGCCAAACTGCTGCACAGGCAGAGCTCAGAGAAGGGATAGAGCACAATAGAGCAAAGCAAACCTACCATTGTGTTGTGCTGGGAAGTGGGAGTCCTATGGCCACAGTTCTCCTGCGTCAGCAGAGAAACTGGCTGAAATTCCTCAGAGTGAGGCTTGTTGGGAAAACTCACATGCAAGGGAAGGTGAAAGGCTGGGAGCCCGTCACTCTCCTCTTCTCCCACTTTCTGTCTGCTTGTCACCATGGCTACCTCTCCATCTGCTTCCCCATACGGAGAGGCTGGTCGCTTGGAAGACATCCTGGAAGGAACAAAAGAGGAGAAAATAATGAAACCTCCAAATAAATCCTTAATGCCGTCATTGTGTGGTTAGGGGCCATTGTAACAGAAATGCCTTTTTTGTGCTGGCAGAGAGCAGGAAACCATCCAAATACCACTGCAAAGCACACACGATTGGGAACAATGGCCAAGCAGGTAGCAACAGAACAGTGCCTTGTTTGTTGTGAGAATAATACACTAATATAGCACTCCCTTGTATTCTGGCTTCTTAAACATGAAAATTCACCTAAGACTGCATAATGAAATGCAATTCCTTTTAAAAAATACCCATCTAGTTTTGCATTTGCAAGGGACTCTATGAAGATAGAATGTCTCCCGATACAAGCCATTGTCAACCCAGCTTTTAAGGAATAATCATCTGCATCTCATTATCGACCACAACTGATAAAAAAAAAATAAAGTAAAATAAAATACAATACAATAAAAGAACTTGCTAGCAGGCCAAAACGTCTGTGTTTACAAAATTTCACCCATGTGAGCAACTGAGTGCTACAGTCATGTTGCAAGGATCTTTCCAGGTTTGCAGATCTGGTATAGTTAAGGAATTAAACATTTGGACATTAATAATCTAAGCTTTTTGACTACATAAAGTCAGCGGCTTTGAATGAAGGTCAGGATTGAATGAAGATCTGCTATCAACTCTTTCTAGCTATATATCAAATTCCTCCTATCTACATATAGCTAGATCAGGAAAAAAAAAACCCAATGAAAATGTATTTTATATCTGTACCTACATAAAAAAGGATACACAAGGAAGATACCTAGAACACACACTGGAAAAGCCACATAGAAATATTGACTTGAAAAATCAGGCCTACATTGTGAAGTTTTTGATAATGTCTGATAGAATATGTTTATCTTCAACTTTTAGAAACACTAAAAGAAACCTAAATCATGGGCAAATGCAAGTATCATTCAAGACAAGCACTACTGCAAATCTTACAGAACCCATAATGCTTCCAGCTTGGTCTCCAAAATAGAGGGGGATACAGTGAAGTCTTAAAATGCAGACAAATTCTGGGATTAATTACAGCAACCTTGTTCATGAAAACCAGGGTCTGTCCATGGATGGCCCACTGTGCTAACCAGGGGCATCTGCAAGGAGCAGAATGAGGAGAAATCCTCCAGGCACAGCCAAAAGGAGATGTGAAAAACAGGGAAATAAATAAATAAATAAAGTTATAAACGAGGAAACTGAAGACTATTTGTATGCAAAAGTTAAAAAAAGGGGCCAAAGTAATATTGCTCCTCCTCAAAAATGTCGCATTTATGATTCTCATTAGCCCATTCTTTATTCTGCACTTAAAGGGCTGCACCTGAAGAGCCCAGCAGCCTCCTGAGCCATGTGTGGGGCTGCTGTGAGGTGGAGCATGTCCACAGGCTTTGGCATATTGAGCACGGAATGGTTCCCAGCAGCAGTCAACTGGGTCTGAAAACAAACAGCGACTTTAAACAGCCCTTTGTTAAGACTTATTTTGCTCCTAATGATCTCATCTTGAGCCTTGCCTCCTGAGCCAAGTTAGATTATATTAAAAAAAAAAAAGGGGAAAAAAACCAGAAAAACCAACAACAAAAACTCAGACAAAAAAATCCCTAGCAGAACCTACATGCAGCTGCACATTGCCTGTTCTGAACACCACCTATTGCCAGTGCTCAGAGAACCAATCTGTATTTTCTATTAATGTCTGCCTTAGTCCAACAGACTAACACTTCATACATCCTACCTGAATTCTGTCTTCTAGGCTTTCCCACCTACGTGTCTGCAGCAAAGCATATGCACAAAGACAGAGATCACCAGATAGACTCTTACTGGCAGTTTGCTACTAGCCCACTGAATTCAGCATTTTACAGCTATGTTTGATGTGACAGATCTCAAACCCTTCTGCAGAAACCACACAGCTCCCTTCTAAAGTTAATGTGAATTATTCATATTTTGCATTGTACTGCACCGAGATCGACATTTGCTACGGAATTTAAGTTTTTTGGTTACTCATTTTAACAGTACTTTAATAGAAGCCTGAGCATTTACGAAATCTCTCTGAAAATCAGCACTAAGCAGTTGTCTCAATTTTGGCAAACAAAAAGGGATGGACATAAGATCATTACTCAATTATTGCACAGCAATTTTCTGTACTTTAGAACATTTATATTTGATAAAATGACTGCAAATATTGTAAGTCATGCACAAAAGTCCCCACTGCAATTCACTCTGACAATAAATTACAGAGAGAGAGGATGCCTTGCTTTGTATTGATGATTTGGATTATACATTATATACTCAAACTGTGTCAAGAACTCCTACTGCTGTTAACCTAGAATAACACAGATTCTGTCACATTGCTTCACAAGGAAAGTTTGAATATCACGCTGAAATAAAGCTCTTCTGTTAACTTTGGATGTGAATATAGAGTTTCAGATCATCTTCCTCTGCTTGTCACTGTTCCCAACAGGGATGAAATAATTTTCTGCAGGGAATTTATATCAACAGACAAGGAAGATAATAGAGGTGTCCACCTCCACGCACTTGCAATAACAGAGATTATTTTGCTTTTGATCTAAAATGAAAACCTACAGGTTGGATTATAGACCAAACTAAAGCGAAACCAGAAAGGGCAGAAGAAACTTTTCCTTTTGTCTCTAAAACATCCAGTTTAAATTACAAGCCACAAACCCATCACCAGCCTAGAAGATTAACAAATCACTGAAATGGCTAAAGCAGCAAAGCTGAGGCTTTAATCTGTGCTAGTCTTCCAAGAACACCCAAAGAAATGGACACACAAACCTGGACAGCTCAGCCATCAAATGCAGTTTGTGTTCAGGCAGCTCTGTGCACAGCCAGCCTGATTCAGACAAAAATCAGTTTCACAGAGATTTCTTACTCCTTCTGAGCATCCAGGAAATTTCCACAAGAAAACTGAAAATTTAAATAAATAAACTAACAGATCCACATCTACTTTTGGAAATGTCTTCCTAAAGGATAATAATTATCAAAATCTGTAGTTGCAAAGGATCAAATTTTTGAGAGGTTCCAAAGTAGACAACGTGAAACAAGAAAAAGTCATCTACAAATGTCTTTCATCATTTCCACACCTTGATTAGCTCATTCCCCAAATGTGATATACGCCCCCACATCATGCATCCCCTAATATTCTTCTTTTCATAAATCTTGTTTATCCTACTGAGCTAATACCAGGTCTTAACAGATTCCACATCTAAGATGCAAGCAGAGTTCCCACCACAAACAATAAGGAAAGGAACAACTAAATTCTGAGCAGCAACATGACCTGAAACTGAGCTCTTTTAAACAGATCCAGACCTAATGAAGCACTGGAATTATCCCATCCCAACAAAGGACTGCAAATATCCTGGATCTGCCCTCAGTGATAACACAACAGTTCACAGCTCACAGGACTTCCAGATCTTCTCCTCAAATTTAAACTCGGAATAGTTTTCAGTTACATCACTCTGCAAGAAGATTTACAATGGAACAGGAAACACCAATTTATGGATAGGATTTTTAAAAAGCACCCCAAAACCCTAAGATATAACCCAGAAAAGTACAAAAGTAATACAGCACACCAGATTCCAAATGTAAAAGGTGTCACTGCAGATGAAATCTGTTGCAACTTCATTGTTTCAAGAAGAATTGCATTTTGAAATGTCATTAATCACTTCTACTGAATAAAAACAGGTAGGTGGCAATTTTTTAGGGAACCTAAATCTGCAAAGTTCTGATGCATGGGGACACAGGCTGTACCCAGGCCATTCCACAGACACACTGAATTATGAAATGCATCTCCCTATTTGAGTTTATCAGTGGTTCATATGGAACTGAAGATTTAATTCTGGTGATGAATTCAAATTTGATACTGTTTCCTGTAAAGAGACCTGTTTTCAGACAGGCTTCTTAATATGCAGAAACTGCAGTTAAAAAAACCCAAACACGCTTTTTGTTCAATTTTCATTAAATAAATGCTTTTCCTGGTAGGAAGAACGTTTTTTCAGGGAAGTAAAAACCTCATTGTTCTAACTCACTCTTATCCAACAAATATTTTATGTGATTCATATCACAGCAGTTTCTCCAAATATTTCTTTATGCCCTTCAGTTTGTAACAGACTCTTTGTAGGCTTAAATTGAGACCCTGTGTCTATTGATCTCAGAGTTTTTGCATTGACTTCAGCATGGCTGGATTTTCCCACTGGAGCAAGCAAGAGCTACACTACATCCACATGAATTGTTTCCTACACTTATTGGTTCCATCCAAATAATTTCAGGCTGCTAAATATGACTATTTTTCTTGCTTGCTTTTCCCCTTGGATTCAGGGTCTCACAATAGTGATCTTTCCATAGCTATATTTTTTTTTATTACTATTTTTAACAGAACCTCACTAAAGTGTCCCCCACTACATCTCCATTTGCTCATTGGTTTTGGTTCATTTCATCCATGATTGTACTCCCCAAATAAACCTGAAGTGGTGTTCAGTACTCAAGGAGATAGTGCCCTCTAGCACACAACCTGCATCCTTTCCAATTGGATCGCTCGTGCCATAAAATTTAATAATTTTTGTGTCATAAAACTCTAATCTTGTTACATTAAGCAAAATACCTCAGAAACATTTCAGATACCTACAAAAGCTTTTGGAGAAGGGGCTTATCCGCGTCTTCAAAAGTGTCAAACACAGATGTGTCAGGAGAAAAAGATATGAGGCCATAAATCTTAACTTGTTGGGAGTTAATTAAGGGATTCATCAATCACTGCACAGCTCACCCCATACACACACACAGGCAAAATCCCATCACAGCAATCACAGAGCCCACAGCAATCTACAGGTTAAAAACTCCCCAAGCCCCTCTGTTCTGACTATTTATAAATGACTTGCTATAATCTAGCATTAAGACCTGTAATTATAAACCAGCATTAAAACAGGCCTGCAAAGTTATGGATAATTATAGCTGGTACACTTTTTAAAGAAATAAAAAGCTTTTCCATTCAAACACAGGCTTTGCCTCTCTGACAGCTCCAAGTCCACAGGATGTAGGAAGATGATTTAAACTGTATGTCAAAACTCTGTACAAGAATCTCTTTTCCCCCTTATTAAGGGAGGCATTGTTGTTTTCTCACCATAACCAGGCGTGACTGCAGTGGCACAGCCAGCTCTGAACCAGCATGGCAGCATCACCTCTGAGCTCCTCTGGCAGCCACAAACCCTTCTGGGGCTTTCTCGTGGGCAGGGCTGAAACCCCTCAGCCCTGTGTCAGGGATGGGAGCAGAGGATGGGGAGCAGAGCAGCACCAGCCCAGCACCAGGAATCTGCTCCTGAGCACGGCCTGAGTCCAAATCAAATACTGAGAGCTGAACCAGTCCAGAAACTTCACTGGGATCCAGTCTGCCTCTCTGCAGGGATATTTACCTCTAATGACAGTCCTCGTTGCAAAGCTGCAGACTGCCTTTCCACAGGAAATAATTATGATTGCAGACAGCAGCACTGCTACATATATCTCATGTATAAGCACATATAGATGCATATACACAAGCTTATACAAAATGTCAGCAAGGCATCTGCTCATCCCTGACCACATTTAATGCTAATAAAACACTTCTTGCTCCCAGGTTCACTGAAACGATGATCTCTCCTCACACACAGCCCTGGCAAGAGGTGCCAGTTAACACTAACAACGGTTCCCATTCTGGTTTGGCCCCAAACTAATTCATTATTTATGTACACTGAATAACTAGTACCTCTAAAAAAACCAACTCTATTCATTTTGACAAGATTACTTGTGTAATAAGGTATTACTCAACATGAGTAAGGGTGGCAGACTCCCACACACTGTCCCACTGGGAACTGCAAGCCTGACTTGTTTCTACACATACCACTAAAAACAGACTTCATTTGGCAATATCTTTGAGTCATTTACAGTCTGGTTTGGAATTCTTCACTGAAGTAATTCCATCATTAAAAAAAAAAAAAAGGAAAAAGAAGCAAAAGTCTATAATCTGCTAATCAGTAAAAACTGTGAGTGAAACGTGTTCTAATCTGTCACTCACACTGAGGTGTGATAATCTGTTAATTATTACTTTCTAGGATCATATCAATCAGTTATCTTTCAAAGCACACCTATGCTACAAATAACTGGTGCTATTCAAAGGTGGTTTTGGTGAACAAGTCAACATTGTTAACACAAACCCAGACCACTACAGCATCACCTGAGTAGTGTTTCTGTGCAGCTGCCTATTATTAGAGCTGCCACAAGTAATCCTATGCTTAGGGGCACCCCATAATTTCCATTTCACCCAGCCTACCTTCTCCCTTTGGCTTTCCAGATTTCCTCTCTGTATGGGGTAACTTGAACCATTTTGGACAGTCCTCCAGTTTAGAGGATTCTGAATATAAAATGGGAAGGGAATATGTAATTCCCAAACCATTTTAAATTTTAGTGTAATATCAGCCCAGCTCATAAACCTGATATTCCACATAGTGAGGAAACTGTTTTTTGAGAAAAGCTACTGCTCCAAGTTCCAGTGGTAAATAAATTGTTTCAATTTGACAAGATTTGAACCTCTCAAATACTAAAGTTGTTATAAGTGTCCCTCAAGAAAATGTTAACAAAACCCTTTTTTATTAGAAAAATGAAAAAAAACCCCAAACAACTTTCTAAAAATTCTGTACCATCAACTGAAATGCTGTCATCTCTATTTTCTTGCACTTGCAAGGAATTTATGCACAAAAAAACACCGTAAAATCAAATCTAGTAAAAATCCATTGTCAAAAAAAGCTCATGCTGAACATTCCCACCACGTGCTACACAAAGCTTTTCAGGGACTTTTGAAGCAGATAACTGGGAAAGACTGTGCATGAGCAAGTTTTTAGTGAAACACAGTGGCCTGAAAGAAAGCAGCCTCCAACCAAAACAGAATTTGGACGGTAATGAACACACTCCTATCTACTGCAATATATTACTGTAAGGAATATTACCTAATTCTTCCATAGATCTCACAGAGATTTTGCATCTCACTGGGGTGTGCTAAGCAGGAACATTCAGCAATCCACCCAGAGACACACATTCAAAATCAGCTTCATCAGGAGAACCTGTGTTCTGTGATTTTTGTTTGGCACCTGCCAACTTCATCATCCTTTTCTTTTTCACTCATCTGTAATATCAGCTAAAAGAGCCAAAAATGCAGTAAAACGTTTTTAAACCAGGATGAGATTTTAGTTCCTGAAAAGCGTGTTTCCAAGGGGTCGAACCTCAAAAGCTGTGAGTTTGGAGCCCTTGTCCAAGGCAGGAGAGGCACGTGGTGGTGGTGGTGGCACCGAGCGCACGGCGGCGGCGCCGCGGTGTCAAGGACGATAAGCATCCACCAGCACAAACCCTGAAACAGCAGGATGCAGTCATTGTTGATGTTTCAAGCAAACTGAGCCTGATCACTGGCTTCTTTCATGCAAAAGACTCTGCTTGGATGATTTTGAATTAAATCCACAAGCTCATTTATTTTCCAGTGCATCCTCAAATTAACTCTGGCTTCCTTTCCTTCCAGCCCCCAACCTTTCAGAAATGTACCCTGACTCTTCAGCTCCTCACACATCTTGCTTTTCCAATTATTTATTTATTTATTATACTTTTTTTATTATGATGTAAAATTTGTCATCATGCCACCACAAAGATAGCAGAGCTTTGCTTTTATTTTCATGTAAAGTTTTCGGCAGGGCTCGCTGATGAAAGCACTACCTCAATCACTGACATCAGGTAATCACCACTCCTCTGCCTGCTGA
>NW_005054482.1:539841-558802 GCF_000277835.1 Geospiza fortis | reverse complement strand
ATTCCGAGCCTTGAGATTTCACTGTACAAACTAATACCTGAAAATGACAGGAAAGTCGTCAGTCCTGCTGCAGACACTGAGCAGGAGAGCACAAGGAATCCACACATCACACACAGACGTGCACACCTAATTCCCACTGAGAGAAATGAAGGCAAGGACTTGAAACAGCTCTAAAATTATAACAATTATGACTGACTTATTACAAAGAAATTTGAGGAACATGGGCTCATTTTGGAAAGTTAGTAAGTATTAAAACTTTTGCAGTTTTGGGAGCTTATTCTTGGTCATTCGCAGTACTTGTCTAATCAAGCCGACACAAATTTTTCTGAAAGCATTGTTAAAAGATTAATTACTTTCAGTAGAATCAACATTAATAACAAGAATTCTCCCCCAAAAGATGCCCACATTTCAGTGTGAGGAGCCATTATTTTGACTGAGATCTTGGTAGAATGTGACACAGCTTTTCCCACCCCTCCACCACGCCAGTGTCTGATGTGAGGGCCAAGCAAACAGCCACTGAGCTTCAACCCCCCTCTCCTTTCCCCTTTCTTTATTTAAATTCTAAACTCAACAAATGGTATTTTAACTATTTTCTAAGCAACATTTCCTCTGCAGAGTTGGTGTGTAAGCACAAAGCAGAAACACAGAAATTTTTAGAAGTTTCTTTTTTTCCCTACTTCACCCTCAGTTTCCCTAATGTCAAGCTCAGAATAATAACTTTATATTATATGTGTGTTTCCTTCCAGTAAATCTACATATAATTACACTAATAAAGTGATTTTCAAGGTACCCACTGGTGTTTACACATCTGAATTTGCAGTACCATTCTACCTTATCATCCAACTCCTGCTCCAACCATCACTTGCATCCACATTTGCACTATGTCAGCACTTTGTAAAAAAAAAAAAAAAAAGCAAAAACCCACAAGCACACATGAACACATCCATCCACAGGTGTCCTGAATGTTTCCTGGCTAAACTGATCATGCCAGCAAAGCAGATAACCACTGACAGCACAAACTTGCATCACTGAAATACTGAGCCTTTAATTAATTTTAGTGGGAACAGAATTGAGGCCTCAGAGAAACCATTTGTACCTTTAAGAACTACACACAGTGAAATCAGTTCTGCATCTGTGTTTGTGGTGAAGGGGGCTATGAAAAAGAAATAAACTTAAGCAGAGCAATGCCTCTAATGGATGTAAACCTTTTCTTCCCAACAGGTTAATTCCAGCTGCCCAGAATTCTTATTATTCTTTTTTGTTCACATCCATGTGCATGCTCCTCCCTTTCTGGAGGGTTTGTACATGACAGGTGCATTCTTGGCCCAGGAACAAATAATCCTGGAGACCCCAAGAAAGAAAAATCAAACTGAACTTGAAGATAAAATCACAGGGAATAAATACATCATTGCCTTTCCATTATGCTAAAAAAACACCACCAAAAAAAATTTTTTTTGAACATTTATAACGTACAAGCAATTTGAGGTAGGATTTTTCAAAGCTGAAAAGAGATTGTTCCAAAGCCCAGATGTTGCCTTTCAGAAACCAGTGAAAATTGCTGCCTCAGAAAATTACTCTGAAATACCAATAGAGTAAAACAAAAATTGTTTAAATAAAAATAATTCTACTCAGACGTTCTGCTATTCCAAGAGAGAAAATGAACTTTTTTTCAAGTGCTCAGGCGGTTTTGCATTCCTATCTCCTACTTCAGATGATCCACACTCATGGATCATCTCTGGCCCAACAAATGGGGGATAAAGCAGGAAAAATGTATGTCAGGATGTGAGGGCTCCTGCCTCACTGACTGTGCACGCTGTACTGAAAAATGTGCCTCAGTTATCTCAGCGCTGTTGTACTCCTTCCCCAGGTTTTAGTCAGAAAAACGCCAGAATTAAAGATCCACATTAAAAACAGGAGTGGTGCAATCACACATCTGTTCACAGCAGGGCTGTACAAGCCCCTTTCACAGCTGTAATTTTGTGATTTCGGAGCATCCATGTTCCATTTCCAGCACTACTGGGCACTTTCCAGAACCTGTGCTAAATAACCAATGCTTGCACATGCTACCACACTTCCTTCATGTAGGTACATGGAATGACTTGAATGCTGTTTTTTTACTTTATTTGATTCTAAAAAATACCTGTCAAATTGCAAGAGAAAAGAACAACCATAACCAGCTGATAATTACCCAGCTTAACAAACTAACTCTAGACACTGCTGGAGCTGCTAGGTAAGAAAAACACAGCTCTGAGCCGTGCAACACACATTTATCCCTGCACAAACAAGTGCATATTGGCAGGAAAGGTAAAAACAAACCAACAAACAGGAAAATGGGAGAGCCCTCTGAACAGACAACCTTAAGAATCATAAAGGGCCTCAAATACTCCTTCAGAAAGGCTGCAGTGGCAGACACAGCACTGCAAGAAGTGGTCTACCTAAAAAAGCTCTGGAGTGGGGTAGAGAGGAGAAAAAGCCTGAAGGAAACATCCTTCCCCCCAAGGAAACTCAGAGGATGCTGCTCCCCGTTGGAGGTTTTCTCCCAAATCTGCCCTAACCCAGGACAGCTGGCTGACATGCTGCCCACTGACTGAGCCTGCAAGGATGAAGGAGGAGCCTTGATGGAGAGAAGTGATCATCCATTGTGTTTGTTTATTTTACCTCCTCCACCACACACTGGAACCTTTTTTGTTTTTTCCATTACCAAAACCATCCCCCACTGAGAGGCCTTTGTGATCTAAAAGGGGCAGAGCCCCTCTTTCTTACACTGGCAAATTTATGTAGGAAGATTCATTCAAACACATCTTCAAATAAACATTTGACTCTTCCCCTCCATCACACTGCCTTCAAACAGACTTAAAAACCCCCATTAAAATGCTCTTGCCTGCAACTGCTTTTACTGAGGTGTGTTAGAACAATTTAGCAGTCCAAGGCACAGATTGCCATGAAGTCCAACTTCAGATGACAGCAACAGTCCTCTGAAAAGAATAAACACACATTACAGTAAAGTAAACCTGGCTGCCATTGCCATAACAAGTGGTATAACAGCTTTCTTGAAAAGACTTCTTCTACCAAAAACCCTCTCCCTGCTGGGGATACACTAAATTACACTGTGAGTCTGAATCCGGATGTTCAGATCCAAAACCCAAGTCAGAAGGCTCATGAGGAAAGTGACCACTGCATGGGAAACGAGGCATTCCAAAGGCACCACTGGCCCCCAGGAGAAGGAGGATTCTGGAAGGTGCTGAGCATCTCTGAAAATTCACTTATTTCTTAAGCAAAAAGGAACAGCAAACTTCCTTACTTCCCACTTTTTTCCCCTCCCTTCTCCACTCCCCACATATATATCAATTTTTGTTATTCCTACATAGCTACATGGATTTGGCAGTGAGAACAATTCAGCCATGCAAAAATGCAGACCATGGGCAACAGAAAACCTTCTGATCTATCTGAAGGCAACACCAGAAAGAAAACTTCTGTACTGGAAGGTGCCCATGGTCACTCTGTGGCACAGCTGCTGCAGCCAAAGCAATTGATCAGGAATAATTACAGTCACAATAAATTGGGCATGGAGAAAATTCCTGCATTCATCAGCACCATGCATTAACAAACACCCCAGTACCACAGGCTAATGATAATCCACGTTTTCAAGGTGAACAGTCACAACTGCCTATAAAACACAACAGGAAAGGTCCACTATCTTGTCTTTTATTTGAAAAAGGCAGTAAATAGCTTTTGATTTGGGTAAGTGGTCACCTGGCAAGTTCTAGAGCTGCTGAATGAAACGTGGAGAAAGCACTGACTGCAATACATCAGAGACATTGATTTCTGAAGTGCCAATGGCCTTTGGCATTGCTGATTGCCAAGGAAGCACAAACACTGGAGCTCTGACCAGACTGGTGACTCCTGAATGTCTCCTCTGCCCCAGGATGGACCATGAAACCAGGACTCAGCGTTAGGAACTCAGAGACAGCAAAATCCCATGTGATCCCACATCATTCATTGAACCTTTCTGGCTCCCAGCTTTTCTGTTTTTACTGAAGAGATAAGAATGTTTAACTGCCTTTATAAAATGCCCTGCCAGCTCAGATTTTCCTTCTTTAAAAGGAAACACTCTATTGGTGATTGCTGCTTGCATTAATTACTTGTATCATTGATTTACCCACTGGGTTTGTGAGCTCTGACACTTTGGTGATGACAAAAATTAAGTTCTCTCATCAGCTACTGCATTTTGAAGCTGCAGAACTAAGTTTCACAGAATCACAAAACATTCTGAGTGGGAATGGACCCACAAGGTTCAATGAGTCCAACTCTCAAGGAAGTTCCTATGTGGAGTCCTGCAAATAGACTGCAATAATGTTTCGTCTTAATCTAATGACTATATTTACATTAAAATCTATCCAACCCTCTTTTCTGGGCAGTGATAATTGAAACAAAACAACCCAACCAAAAAAAAAAAAATCAAAAAACAAAAACACCCAACCAAACAAAACACCCCAAACCCCAAACCGCAACAAACAAAAACAAAACCAAAAAAAAAGAAAAAAAAAACCCAAAAACAAAAACCCTCTAAACACAGCATTTAGCAGGAGAATGTCACTGCATCCTTTTCACTCGTGCCCAGTTTCACTGGCTGGCATTTTCAGCAGTCTCTAAACCCCTCCCTTGTACAAGAGCTCATCAAACATGCGAATGAATTTACCTTTCTCCTCTCTTCTCCCTCAGCCTCCATCTCCATGCTTGCTTTACAGGGGAGGATCAGAAAGTGCAGCTGTTACCAAGCTGCTGACCTCACTCTACCTCCTTCCCACCCCACATGACAGGAATATAAAGCACAAGCCAGAGTTTAAAAGATATTAAAGCGCCAGAACCATAGTTTGCCTTGCTGCTAAGAGAATTTCAAATATGCTTCAGATATTAAGATACCTATAGATTTCTGAAAATCTGACTGGGAGCCCATCTCTGGCTCCAAGCACCTCCACAGATCTATAAACTCATCTTACTCCTCCTCTTTCTTGTACCCAATTTATTAGCAAACATTCCATACTTGCACTACCCTTCTCATCATCCTTAAAAGCACTCACAAATACTAATTACTCTTCAGATATCTCTTCTCCTGTGAAGTAAATAGGGATTATTATCCCCTCTGAAGTAAATACAGATTACTAACTCCTCTTTCCAGTCTGAGGAGATACAGAAGGGGACCTGAAGTGGCCTGCACACCACAAAGTACAGAGGAACTACTGCAGCAAAGACTGAGACACAGAAGTCCTCCATCCCATGCTCAGGCTGTGACAATCTAAATCTCACCCATGTATTTGCAAATGATACTCTCAGCCCAATTGTTCCTCTCTGCTGGCTGATGATCAAATATTTAATGCATGCCATAAAATGAAAATATGAACTCGACAGCAGTGCCTCTTATTTGTCATGCCCCATTACTCAGACAGGGTGGTAACGTGCCCACGTGACAGTTTTCAATTTTATTATAGTCTCTATTTGCTCACTCACTTAAGATGTTTAAAGAAGAGTTGTATGGATTATCAGGCAGTCTGAAAAGTTCAGTTCAGAGCTCTTCAAACATATTCATTTTCATCTTATTAGCACAAGTAAAGTAAAAGCCTTAGGCAGGTAATTTACCATCCAGTTTATCCAAAGGGACTTCTAAAGGAAAAGTCAACCTTTGTAAATTGTTGGTGATAATCTCCAAATTGATCATTAATTATCAGCTGCTCCTCAGTGTTTCTTCCATCAGCAGCACTGTGAAAATAATAGATTTCTCAGAAAATCTGCCATTGTTGTCACTGCCACCTGTGCAATGAGCCCTGATTAAACCCAGCAAAGTTCCAGGGCAGGCAGCTGCCTTGCTAAGGGAATCCTGTCCAGCCACTGCATTTTCCAGGCAGCTTAAATATGAGTTATCCACCAAAAGAAAGCATTTCTTACTAATGTTATATTTTACATTCTTTGCCTTCCCGTGTATAGTAGCAGCCACAATTAATTTAAAGCCATTCAACTGTGCTTAACAAAGAGCACATTGTTTGGTACTGCCAAAGCCAAGCTGACACACACAAACTTCACCCTTCTCTCTGCAGTTCTGTGATTTTCTTCTACTGCAAGTCAATGCTTACAATACAACAGCAAAAACTTGGAAAGATCATTCCAGACCTTGTCTGTGGAAATGAACTCTGGAGCAGACCAAGGGTTCACCATCTCAGGTCCTCATCACACAGGATCAGAGCAGGATTCTTTTTTTTTTTTTTTTTTTTTTTTTGTTTGCATGTCAAAATCCAATTCAGCCTTGATGAAAATATTCTGACAGCTGCTCTCCAGAATTGCTGAGTACACACACTAAACAGAGTTCTCAGAATTTTGGGAACTACTGTGGCCAGAGTACAACACCCGACATAATGAAGTTTATCATTCCACTGATTAAGTTCCTACTTTAATCCCTTCCATGGGCAGCTGACTTTGCTGCAGCAGCCATGGATGTCACACACCCCTCACCTGCAGTGTGACCAAACACACCTGGCACATCCACTTTAAAAAACAACCAGGATCCCAAAGAGGAGCACAACAAACTCCCAGTCTGACACCATTTAATGGTGCATTGTCATACCATCGTGAAAAGGAAGCAAAGAATTTATAGGAGAGGGAAGATACAGGCAGGTAATGAAATTTTTTAGGAATAGAGTATCTGGAAATAGTATCCAGAAAAGGCTACATGCAGTTTACTCTAGCTTGAAGATGGTCTACAGGTAAAAACACCCTGAACCAGGTAATACCACCTAAACAAGGTGATTTGCCACCTCCACGGTCTGTAGCTGTAACAGGCAGCAGCTGAAGCCTTTCACACCTGAGGATGGCATTTCCAGCAGCACTGCAACACATCTCTCTGGTTTTGCACAAACTGAAAGGCAGGCTAGTTCTACAGCTGGGCAACCACATCATCTTAAACACACACATACAGAGTAAAGGAGTTCTGCTCACATTTACCAGACTGACTGCTCACTGGGCTCACGACCTCTGTCCATTGGCAACAACTCCACACTGAGTCCTGACAATTCCAAATGCAGTGGGATTACAGTCATAAAGATGGAAAAACACAACAGCACCACAGCTGAAAGAAGAACCGTGCCTTAAAGATAGTTTTGCTCAAGATACTCTCAAATTCAAATAATTTAGGTTTACAGTTGCAGCCCAGGAGCTTTTAAATAATAGATATGAAATTTCCAGTTCAAAGGGCAGGAAGTCTGAAATGGAACAGAACCTTACAGAGAGATGAGACACAAATCTGGCAAAAAAAAGAGAAGGGAATAGACTTGTATTTCTATCAGTGAGATGGTGCCAGGGAATGGGCTGCTGCTCTGACAGGAGCTTGGGCTAGAAATACTTTAATATTGAGTAAGGAAAACCAAGGAATCCATCCAAACTATTAAGGGGTGCTTCTGTTCTGGACAGGGGGAATGTCAAATGGCACCACCTCACTGAACAGTCCTGAGCACTGAGAGCCAGAGAACTGCCTCTCATATCCTGGGTTAAACTTCCAGGACTGAAAATAAAACAAAAAAACAAACCCACACTCACAAGTGCAAGTAAAACACAGTTTAGGGAGAGAAAATAAATCCTGTGATGTGATTTACAGGTAATTCTTTTCAGGAGAACTACACCAAGACTCTCAATGTATGTTTAATATTGGAAACAAGATTTGTCATCAGCAAACAATTTAATAATCCAGTTGCATGAGCAGTAACAATTCCTGGGCTGGTAATGAACACTATGATATCAAAGTTGTCATCTCTCAAACAGAATCTTGGTTGATTTTCTGCACATGAGCAGCCCTGATTAATTCAATTGTGCCCTCAGTGTGTTTAGTGCCTGTCTAGGTATGGGAGAAGAGAGTCTTGCAAAGGTCTCTCCGAGGATTGAGTGAGCTTTGAAATTCTAACTTGGGCCACGTTATATGAAATAGAATCCAGCTCACTTGCCAGGAAGCAATAAAAGAGAACTCAGTGAGCTTGCTCATGTGAATACATCTTAGCAGAATCAGGGCCCACTCGAGCCACAAGGGAGGAGAAACTTAAATAAAGCATTTCAGTATAAGCATTCTTTCAGCAGCTCTTAGTCTGTATTAGCAGCTAACATCTGAGGAAAGGAAAGGTTTGCTGCTTGGCAATGGTGTGGTGTTAATGTAACACAATCTGTTAAATGAAAAAGCAAAATTAATTCCAATTTGGTGTCTTCACATTTCACACTCCAGAGACTCTCATGGACTGAATGAAAGACAAGAAGGGGAAAAGAAAATTTAGTGATTAAAAAAAAATTGTCTATTTCTTTGCATTTCACCCAATTAAGTCAAGAGGCAATCTGAGGAGAAAATAAGAAAGGTCTCTTATTTTTATAGGTATTTCTCCCCATGTGGCCTCAGAAATGTCTGCCTGTGTCCATCTCTCACTGCCCACTCCCCCTCTTCCCCCTGTCCTCTCCACAATTCACATGTTTAGCTTTACTCCATCCTCACAGCAAGCAATGGATTAAGCAGAATTACTCACTGCTATGCCAATTAGGGATGAATTAATTACAATTTTGCCTCCTGTCCCTTGAAGGTTGCAAGTTCTTCTACCAAGCCCAATGTGAAGGCAGCGAAGGGAAGATCTCAAACACTCCTGAGCAGAAACCCAGCTTTTCCTCCTGACCCATTCAAGCCTCTCCCTGCACTGGGGGGAATTGATGCGAGTTCTTCTCTCCAGGCAAAGCACAGCTGAGCTCCCTGGGACTCCAACTCCCAGGACTGTAAGGGGGCAGCAATAACACCTATTTTTCAGTGCCATTGTGCAAGTGAATCCCTGAATATTTGCAGAGCACCTTGAGGCCAAAGCACATGGGGCCCAACAGAAGCACAAAGTGTCACCATCACCAAAACAAACTGGGGCATGTTCCAGCCAGGCTGCTCCCAGTGAAGCCTCCCTGGACCTGCACTCAGGACAGGTCTGGTTTCCAGAGTTACACGCACTCACTGTCCAAACCTAACATCTGGAAAGCCACACAAGACCTTTCTCCCTCAGCAGCCCATTTTTCCCTTATTTATTTTTTTTCTGAAAAATAAAACTTCCCCATACCACCCAGCAGCCACATTCACTTCCAGGCTAATTATACACTGAAGGACAACCAGCACCAGGATGATGATAGCTTACAGAGTCAAGGGAAGGCCCAGGCAAATAAACAGGAACACTTCCCTTGGTCTCTCTCTGTTTGGCACTCCGTGATGAATCTCAAAACCTGTACAGCCATACACCTTAAAAAGACTAAAATAATCTTTGTCTCCCTTTTCTCTCTTTTTTTGCTACCTCTGTATACTTCCAGCAGCACCTTCCCCAAGCCATAAATTGCCAACCAAACCTTCCCCTTCAGCCTGGTTACAGAACAAAAGGAAGCAATTCTGAGTGACCCACTGCCACCAATTTAAAAAACCCAAAAGAATTAAAAATAATCCAACAGCAAGAGCCCCGTATCATGTCACCTTCCATTCAAAATTCCAAAAATGGGTCAGAAAGCAGGCAGCTGTGTCTCTCACACAAGCTGACCCATGTAAGCAGTCCCACCCCATCCCTCCTGTGTCCATTCCTTCTTCCATTCCCTTTTCACTGCCCAGCAGGACCAGGGATGCCCCAAGGAGCAGCATCCCATAGCCCAAGGCCAGGCTGGATGCCACCACACCCAGGGGTGCCTTCCCTGTCTCTGCAGTGGGGAACTTTCAGGTCCCTTCCAGCCCAAACCAGCCTGGGATTCTGTGAGGCCAAATGACCCCCAAGAGTTAAAAACTCCTTTTGACATGAGCAGGATGCCTAACCCTGCAAAGATCTCAGCACTTCCAGCTGCCACTGATTCCAACAGAAACTCCAGGCATTTAATTCTGAGCTTCACAACATAAATTACTAATATCTCCTTTTTGATTAATCTGTGGTGATTTTCTAGAGACCCACACCTTGTCAGTCCAACTGCTCTGCTGTGCTAGCCTGCTATGACCCGTGACATTATAAAAGGACATTCCTGTGCAAACAGAGCACGAACCCAAATATCACTGTCTTCACAGAATAAATGTAATGCTGCAGCTCGGGTCAAATCACTTTATAAAGTGGTAAAGGAGAAAAAGCACCCCATGGACTTGATTATAACACATTTAGAGATTTTTTTTTTAAGTATAATTGTTCTGAGATTGTGGTTTTTCAGCACACCAAAAAGTGCCACTAATTACCTAAAGGAAAATATTTTAGTTCATTTCTCTGCCATGATTTGTTCTGGTCCATTTTTCATGTCTATTCAGCTTGTATCATTATTGACACAGCCATGTGAGTAATAACATGTATCATGCCCCTTTCTGTACACAGCTCATGTACAGAAGAATAGGGTACTTCAGCCAAATGACTAATTATTAAGGGTATATTTTCAAAAAACAGAAATCAATTGCACATCACAGCCACGGACTGGGGTCATTCATTACATCTCTGCTGTAGATCCTGCTCTGCTTTATAGGAGACATGTCATTACCAAGAGGCAGTAAGAAAATACTGCAGAAGTTTTAGCTCTCTGAATGACAAATGTGTTAGTGCCTCACAATGTACAACAAAAAAGATGAAAAAAGTCACACAAAAAAAAGGAAGATGGAGCAAGTAACAGTGCTGGTTAGCTGGCTCAGTGACACACTGTTCCAATGCAGCTCTTTGGCACCCATTCCTCATGCAAACACTCCAACTAAACACTGAGGGATTCTGACCTGATTATCTGAACACCCCAAATGCAGATGAAGCAGAGTTTTAGAAATTAAATACTCACACACCTAGCAAGCATATAAAATTCTCAAAGTAGGATAACAAGAAATTTTATACACCTAGGATGTTCTGGCCATAACGTGTTGCTTTGTTGTACACCCTTAGTAAACAAAAACAAAAAAAAAACCCAAAACCATAAAAGGTCCAAACTTAGTAATGTCCACTGCCTAAAATCAAGCAAGAAACAAAACCAGGTTGTGTAAACCAAGAGAAAATGAACAAACAAACAAACAAAAAAAATTTCAAACCTCTTGGTCAGCATAGCAGTTTAGCCTGCCCAGTTGGAGTGTGTGAAGTGACAGCATTCATCTCCTCTTGTTTACTTTTCTGAGTGCTTTACCTCCAGGCTAGATGTTGAGAGGAATGAGTCTGTGGTCCTCTTGCCTCTATCTACCTGCCTGGACATCCTTCAGGGAGTACAGTGCAGAACTTGTTAGGTGTTAACCATGGCCCATTCCTTGCCCTACAGCAGCAGCAGTTATCCTTTTTTATCTTTTAGGTAATATTGCCTACATTTCACAGGACAAAATAAGAACATTTCACAGGACAAAATAAGAACATGCCTTCTAATTTGGATTATTAGCCATGTGGAAGCGCATCCTGCTACCCACTGAATTAACAATAGGGATGCTAAAAAACCTGAACAACCCCACTCCTAAAGAAGCACAAACAATAACAAAAAAACTAAACTACACTCAAATGGCCCAAAATCTATTCTTTAACTGACATCATGTACACCCATTTCAGTGTTTCACAATTGCTTCTTCATTCCCCAGACATGAAATCATTCCAAGGGGACTCCAAGCTATGCTGTATTTTCCACATTTCACTTCAATGAAATATTACAAATACGTTACCATGTAGTTGGGATTTTTTTCTGCAGTCATCATAACAAAGCAATGTTTTCATAATTCCACCACAAACCACATCTCTTATCTCACACAAGAGCACAATGTTTTGGCCGTGCAGTGCAAATAGTAGGAACAAGCTCACCATCATCTTCCAAAATAGTTCTTTGAACACATTTCCAAAAAACAGTAGCGACAAAAGCCCTGCCACTTCATTCCTTCCCCCCACCTCACAGTGGAGGGGGAGAAAGCACAGAAACAAGCACAGAAACAAGCACAGAAACAAGCACAGAAACAAGCACAGAAACAAGCACAGAAACAAGCACAGAAACAAGCACAGAAACAAGCACAGAAACAAGCACAGAAACAAGCACAGAAACAAGCACAGAAACAAGCACAGAAACAAGCACAGAAACAAGCACAGAAACAAGCACTGCCCTCTGCCACCTCTGTGCTAGAACAGGCTCTGATCACAGCCATCCACAGCTACATCACTCTGCAGTCAACAGGAAACTTTCCTAAACCTGGAGAAACTGCATCCATCATTTCACCTGGGCACTCCAGAATAAGGTTTAAGAACAGCAGACTGTTTAATCTTCCTGTCTCACATGGCTTAACCAAGTCGTGGTGAGGGCTGGGGAAACACCTAAAATATACCAGAAACGTAAGCAGTGCCCTGTTTTAATGTGAAAATGACACTGAAAATTACAGCAGAAAAAACTGAAGATGAGGTGAAAATTCTTTTGCTCGTGGCCTGATGCTTTTAGCAAGTCCAAACCCTACAAAACTTCAAAGGAATCAAAGTCACTCAAAGCCTAACAGAGCTGGCCTTTATTTATGCGTTCAATCGACTATATTCCTTCCCAGACTTTACCCAAAATGGTTTTCAAGCAACTTACTGTTAATAAGGATTAAACCTACTTAACTGAAGTATTTCCAGAGATCACATCACTATCAGGCCTGATTAACAGGTCTTGAAGTCTACAGCAGCGAGGCTGCACTCACATATTCTAAATATGACTATATATTTGTATTCTGGATTCCTTCTCAGTGAGAACCAGTGCATGCAAAATAAATTCCACAATCCCACATCTCGTATACAAAGGGCATCACACATATCCTGCGACTTAAGCTATTCTCCTGAAATTATCTTAGTCTCACACAATCACACTTCAAATACCCCATATGTCCACTTTGGTTATCCCTCCTTTGAAAAGCTAATAAATGTAATACTTAGATGCAACTGCATTTCATCTAGGAACAATTCTCTGCAGTACTTTGTGCCAGGAAAAGCATCAATAGGCACGGCTAACAACACTTCCACTTTATTTTCCTCCCGTCTGATGGGCCCAATCCAACACCCATGGAAGTCAATGAGAAGCTCACCATTGTCTGCAGTGGGAGCTGGACAGAGCCCCACGGTGGCACATGAATGTGAGGTTTGTGCAGGCAGGCCGAGTGACAAGCACAGCCTCTGTTCATTCACACCGCCACCCTGCAAAGGGAGAGGAAGAACAAACTTCCCGGGATGTTCCCACTACCCAGAGCTGCCCCGGAGCCAGCAAGAAAAGCTCTGGAGGTGGAAGCAAACACGGCTCTCTGGACTCACTCAGCCCTTGTTCTCCTTTCTGAAGCTGAAAAATGGACTGACACAGGCACCTGGGAAAATTTACCTCCCCAGGTGTTTCTAAAATTAAAAAACACAATACAAGACCCACCCTTGGTGCTACACAGAGCCTCCTATTCACCCTGGTTGTTCGCATCTCAAAGGAAAAACAGGTAATCTGCACAATAGTTCTCAGTTACAATGCGCTTGTCTTGCTTTACTTAACTGATACAGGGTTTAAAAATGGCAAACAATTTATTCCAGGCCCTCACTTGGATGTTTCACACACACAAAAATAAGGAGAGGGGAAAAGGAGCTCTTGTTTTCCCTAAAATACCCATGAAGGGGTATATTTCTAAAGAGACTGGATGAACCAAACAACTAAAAACACTCACAAGTGCCCCATAATTCCAAAGGACTCCCAAGTGCTTTGTATGGCTGGCTCACACGCAATGTTTTCCCAAACCATTTTTATTTCTTTATGAAAATCATGTACTCTTCCTACACACACGCTCATGCCTTCCTCCTGCTTTTGGTGTTAAATATAACACCAGGATCTCTGAAAGTACAGATGTTGTGTTGTGGGAGATGAGAAACCCTGCTCACTCCTGGTGAGCAACAGGAAGGAAGCGCTCTGGGAAAGGCTCAGGTAGCAGGTACAACCCAGGGCACACAGCCATGCCTGGCTGGCATGTGGTCACCTCGTGCATGGGGCACTGATTGCTTGGGGACACGTGGGGACGCCAGGTGACCCAAAATCTGATTGGGTAAAAGGATGTGTGAACAGCAACACTGCAGTGGCAGGCAGCCAGTGAGTGCTTGTTTTGGGTTGAGTTTAGAACATAAAAAGGCTTGGTTCGTTGCAATAAATGATACTCTTCAAAGAACGAGGCCCGTGTGTCTTTGTTCCCCATCGCTACATTATGCAGCCTTTTAAACCAAGGAGACAACTTTTTTCTGGAGACTTTTAAACCTGTATCTGTCTGGGGCTTCCTGGAAGGCACAGGATGCATGTAATCCTCCAAGGGACTCCTGAAGTCCTGCACTGCCACGTCCCTCACCCCAAACCTAACGGATTCCCAAGGTGCTGCACTGCCATGTCCCTGACCCCAAACCCAAGGGATTCCCAAAGTCCTGCACTGCCATGAGCCTGATCCCAAACCCAAGGGATTCCCAGTTCCTGCACTGCCATGTCCCTGACCCCAAACCCAAGGGATTCCCAGTTCCTGCACTGCCACATCCCTGACCCCAAACCCAAGGGATTCCCAATTCCTGCACTGCCATGTCCCTGACCCCAAACCCAAGGGATTCCCAATTCCTGCACTGCCATGAGCCTGATCCCAAACCCAAGGGATTCCCAAAGTCCTGCACTGCCACATCCCTGACCCCAAACCCAAGGGATTCCCAAAGTCCTGCACTGCCATGTCCCTGACCCCAAACCCAAGGGATTCCCAAAGTCCTGCACTGCCACATCCCTGACCCCAAACCCAAGGGATTCCCAAAGTCCTGCACTGCCACATCCCTGACCCCAAACCCAAGGGATTCCCAATTCCTGCACTGCCACATCCCTGACCCCAAACCCAAGGGATTCCCAAAGTCCTGCACTGCCACATCCCTGACCCCAAACCCAAGGGATTCCCAAAGTCCTGCACTGCCACATCCCTGACCCCAAACCCAAGGGATTCCCAGTTCCTGCACTGCCACATCTCTGAGCTCACTTTCCCTCACACGGTGGAGCTGCACAGTCCAACACTGGCAGGCTGCCATGCCATTGCCATCTGGCACCTGCATATTGCAAACCCCATTTTATTTAGGATTATGGAAAAGACAGGCCACAAGGAGAGTTGAGGTCCAACCATTAAACCTGGTCATTTGCACCCAGGTTTAATGCAGATGCAGCTGTAACCTGATGCTAACACCAAACTCACTGAAAATCACCAGAGCATCCTCCTCTGAAAACCATCCTCTCTCAATTTCTAGCTTTCCATAGGTCAGAGAGCTAAATTTTAGTGGGAAGAGTGATGGAATGCAGCAGTTTCCTTAAAACCAACACAAAGAGACCAGAAAGAGACAACCAGAATTTCAGTGCTGCAAAAGAAAGAAGAAACGAAAAAGAGACAAAAAAAAAAAGAAGGGAGAGGGCAAGATATTTGCTCATCTCACATTTAGAGCATAGGGGAAACTCAGCCTTAACAGTGTAAATCAAATTAAACATTTCAGGGGTCTGGCTTTAAAAGTTGCCATTTTAATAAAAAGGGGGACAATTGGGAGGTTGTTTAAAAACTGTAGCTGCATTCTCCTATCCTCTGCCTCCTCCTTCTCCCAACCCTTCCTCCCACACCACCAACTGCCATCTCTAATTTACCTTGCCATGCAGTCACTCCAGAAATCCCTCCCAACCACAGAGGACTGGAGGAATCTACAGAAAATAAACTGACAATAAATACGACTATATTACCTAAAGGGAGGAGGGGAAGCAACGAAAATTACCAAACTGTTGACATTGGTCAAGAAAACTTTCTCCTCTAAAATTTCAAAGAGCACGAAGGCTGAGCAGCAAAGGTCTCATTATGAATTCACTCAAAACTGGCTTTTTTTGTTTGTTTTTTTTACAGAGTTCCTTCTCCCCATCCCTGAATACAGGAGCCCATTCTTGTGCAATCCTTAGTGCCCAACAGGCTGCTGTTTCCCACTCCTGAAGAAACCCATTTTATGGCACACACCACGAAGAGCTCTTCATCAATCAGATGGTGAAACAGCTCCAGCGGAGCTACTACACGGTCACATCATGGTGGCAGAACTGACTTTTTTTCCATCATCACTGAAAAGGCCTCAGAGCTTCCTTAAACTTAACAGGTTTGTTGTTTTAATTCCTACCTGGGAGGATAGCAGGACTCCTCCTAAAAACATAGGAAGCAAGTGTGACTGCAAGTGGGGAGAATGTGACAGGGAAGCAGCTAAGGAAGAGAAAGGATGGGTATAATACAGAGAGAGGGCTGCAAGTCTATCTTCTTGCTGGGACTGAAAACATTAATACTGTTAAGGCTTATTTCACACACATTTTTTAAAAGAGTAGGGTTTTTGCTGTCCACACACCACAATTCAACTAGAACTATGCAGAGGCTTTTAAGTTTCCAATATTATCATAATTTCATCCATAGAAATCCAACTTTATCTGTCTTTCAGTATCTCAGACCTTCTCCACAAAAAGCCAGGCTCAGGCTAATAAAATGTAACAATTTAAAGCAGCACTTTCTTGAGACCATGCAACATACAGAAAATGAAATTTTTATTAAAATGAGAACGTAAATATCAATCAGTCCCCCTCCTGACATCTTGGAAGCAAACAATCCAGCCCTACCTATAAACCAGCAGTACATTTACTGAGGAAAGCACCCAGAAACACGATGAACTGACATCAGCAGCTCTCCAGACACAGCAGCAAGGACCCCTCAGCCTGTCCAAAGGCATTACCAGTGCAGGACTGACGTGACACAGCACTAAAGGGATGGCCAAACACAGAGGCTTGGGCGCACACAGGAGCTGCCATTCTTGCCATCTTTTCCCAAACGTGCACCTAAGGGAACATACTATCAAGCCCTTTCAAAGAAGGACTTTCAAGGAAGAAAAGGAAAGGAGAAACTGTTTTGTCCTGCATATTTTATGGACAATTGCTAACAAAGAGTGAAAGCTCCACAGATTATTTATTTTTCTCTCATGGTGGATTTTCCTCTGCTTAACTTAAGGGTAAAACATGAACTGGTCAGAGTACCAAATTCCCACATACCCAAATCTCCTAACTTTCAGAATTTATTTTATATAGCTATACAGTTTGTAAATAGGGTTTTACCAAAGGTTTTAGTCAGTCTCATCCATTCTCCACCTTCAAACAGATGAACTGGATCAAAATGATTGTATTATACTCCTGTAATTTATGGTATCAACTGTACTTTCCACCACTGCCCCACTAAAGGAAGCCCGTGGTCCTGATTTAGAGCTGTAAATTCCAATCAAATGGGAAAGTGTTAAATTCAGAAGAGCTTTTGGTCCATTAACTTCCATGCTGATTTGACACGCTCCGCAGTGCTTGGGCAACAGACTCTGCCACACAACGTATTCCTGAGCAAACAGTGCTTTGTGTCATAAACCATCTGGGGTGTCAGCTCCAAGGGCCACTCATCCAGCCTCCTCTGATACATTGGAAATGCTGAGGTGCAGAACACAAACTTTTCCTCACTACAAAATACCTTTTGCAAGGGTAAGGGAGATGCTGCCATCAGAGGAATGACAGCAGACACAAAATTTTGGTTAAAGGGTGTTGTTTGCATTATTGCACGAAGAAAACCACTGGACAAACAAGCTTTCTAAAACACTGGGATTTTCCTAAGGTGCCAGTGAAAGTGATACCCTTCATAATCTGGACAGTGCTCCCTTTCATATCAGAGCCTATAGTTGCAAAGCTAAGTGCCAAGCAGATGGTTGAAATCTGTTTTGTATAAGAAGTGTGTGCGCACACGCGTTTTTTTCAGATGGAGTTCTTTGTATTCATATTCAGGCCTGGGTTCCAGCCATCAAAACACTGGCACTGAAGCAATCATTAGCTGCACTTTAGACAACTGGCAACTAAGGTATTCACAGTTCGCCACAAAATGTTCAGCTAATACCTCCCAGATGTATAACCAAGGCAAAAGATCATCTTCTTAAATTGGTATCAGTGCTTTGGATGGCCTTTCAATAGACTGCACATGTATGTAAAAATCTATTGGATTTATC
Source organism: Geospiza fortis (assembly GCF_000277835.1). Classification (NCBI taxonomy): domain Eukaryota; kingdom Metazoa; phylum Chordata; class Aves; order Passeriformes; family Thraupidae; genus Geospiza; species Geospiza fortis. The sequence continues at coordinate 540,749 of NW_005054482.1, read as the reverse complement.
TCCTTTTCAAAATAATTCTCTGTTGTGCTCTAAGTGTTTATAGCAGCTTTTAAAAACACAGGCTTCCACATCAAATCCTACCCAAATACAACAGCAGAAACTCCATTCATCTTTCTAAGAAACATCTAGCAGGAAATTCTGTAGGTAATTCTAAGAGAAAGACTTTGTCTTTCTTATCTGATAACCATTTAGCTTATTTAAAAAATAAACATCAGATAGGCTCAGCTGCTCCAGAGGAGTCAGTTCCAGACAAGATGAACCTGTTCCTGCTACCCTGGACAACTCATGCACCTCACCTCCATCAATTCCTAAGTGGGTTGCTTATCACCACAAACAGCAAAACCAGAAATGCTTACCAGCATGGGGCTCTGCTGTCTGCCTGGGCTTCTCATGGAATCAGTGAACAGGTGACAATAATTTGCCTGGTGACAAATTAACAGAGGTCACACTTTGGAAAACTGGGGTTATCAAGCAAATGTATATTTGGAAGAAGGCATTTTTGTGCAGCAGTCTCTCTACAGGCCTTGCTGGCCACAACTGGGAATTAGTACCTTAGGAAACACACAGTTTCAAAATAAAGATTGATTTTCTGTGCAGTGCCAAGTCCACCAAGGGCCAGATGTTAGCTCTGGCATAACTCAGGTAAATTTTCATCGTGGCCATTCAGATCATTCTGATCTGCCAGGCATACTTGTTGTTTAGGAGAAAAAGACAGTTAACCTGTCATCAAAGCACAGCAACAGGGAACTCCCGAAATCCCCACATCTGCTGAAGCCTGCAGAAATCCCTCCTGATGCTTTGGAAACTCTGGTGACACTGCAACCCATGGACATTTGCTGCAGGTTAAGGAAAGTCAGGATTCTGCTCCTCACGAGTCACATTTTCATGCCATCCTGGAGGACTGGGGT
>NW_005054482.1:529973-539783 GCF_000277835.1 Geospiza fortis | reverse complement strand
GCCTGCATTTTTAGGACCTGACACTGAACTCCAGTGCTACTGAGCCCAAACACTCAGAATGAATGGGCACTATTTTAAAGGATGCCTGGACTGGCCCTATCACAAAACAGGGCTTTGTGAACACACTGCTGAAAAACTACGACTGAAGCACCATGGAACTGGCCTGATCATAATCCATTATCTTGAAAGTAATGTCACTCTTAAAAAGCTCATCAAAGAGAATAACTTAACAGCTTAGTCATGATATTCAAAGGCAGCAGAGATCGAATCCACCCAGGACTACCTCAGTTTATACCCATTTTCTCAACAGTGTGTAGGAAAGGATGCAGCACACAGCCTAGATGTAAAGCTACCTGCAGACCTCAGCACTTCAGCTCTGCTCTTACAGAGTGTGCACTTGGAAACAAGGGAAAAAACCCACTAAAACAGATCAGAAGAACTTTTAACGTGAATAAGAAAATAATTCCTCCCTTTTAATAACCCTGCATCACTTTCTTCATTTCAGATCTCATTTAAAAAGCGGATGTCAAACGTTTGGGGAAGAATCATGGTGCATTTTGTGTTCTGCAGCAGAGTTTTTTGCTTTTAGGGTGGCCTGCTCACTGTGGCTGCCTACATTGCCACTTCCAGAGGGGTCTGTTCCCCACATCAATACTCTCCACGTGAACAATTTTTCCCTGCTCACCTCATGCCTGGTCCTTAGGCTATAAAACCCATGACACACGGCTGAAGATGTTAACTGTTCCCCAGGACCAAAGTTTACCACTTTGCAGCACACACAGCTTCCCAAATTACTGCTTAAGCACAGCAGGCACTGCTGCCCGACCCCAGCTATCCAAACCTACCTCAAGGTAAGGAGCTGGTTTAGAAGCAACTCAGATAACTGGAGGGTCTACAAACAGTGTTCCCTCCCAGCCCTCCACGATACAACTGTGGCTGCAAACATTCCTTTAATTTATTTTATTAATTATACTCCACAGTCCCTATTTTACATACTTAAGCGATTTGAATACTATAGTTCATCTTGCTAGAATGAGACCTTTAGAAATTATAATTGGACAGAGAGAAGTCTGTAATTTGCAGTTCTTAGGCTCTCAAGAAGGGAAAAGGAGGGTGTCTCGAGGTTAAAAAACAGAACTACCAGTCAGCATCGCTACTTTTTAAACTCACATGCAAAAGATTTTGTGACAGAATTCCTCCGTTTACTCATCTATAGGTTGAGGCTAATCTCACTTCTCAATCTAAAAAGCACAGAAATCTTCATGATTTGTATATCAATGCTTACCAAATGCTCTGAATTCCTAATCAAAAGACTTTACAGGAAGAATGAATCTATTATTAATAATATCAGTACTTCTAACACTAAAGCAACTTCTCCATACGTGCGTCTGGAAAAAAAAAACCAGCAGAAAGAGAATACCCATACACATATATTGCTCAATTTATAAATTGTTAAGCATGGCTTCAGGACTGAAATCTCATTCATGAACCATGCTAGGGATCTCTTACCTACTCCCTGTTTCTGAATTTTCCCCATACAAAGACACATTTATATTACTCTAAGCTCTAAGCACAAAGGCTGCTCTGTGGAATGGAAAGAAACCTTCTTTTTTTGTGTTTGTACAGTGACAAGCATAATGGGGTCCTGATTCAGGATGCTTGCACTCTACAAAAACACACTAAATCAATGACACTAATACACATGAAGATTATCTGTAAAAGAGATGCATGGCACACTGCAGAGGGGCACAGCATTTTCCCTATAATTTGCCTGGCATTTCATGCAAACGCCTAATGTGCATTCCCGAGTCACACGATTCATTTCAGACTTTAGGCAAGAACAGAAAAAGTGAGCAGAACTTACAAAACATAAGCAAAGGAGGAGAGCCTTCCACTGAGAAATTCTGCCAAATTCTAATCTCAGTTGTAAAACCAGAATCAGCCCGATGTTCATGGGGTTTTGACAAAGATGAGAACCAGTAGCCTTCTTTAAAACACACCATAAATTTCTACTTCAGTGTCCAAAACCCAGGAGCAAAAAACAAATCAAAGCCTGAACCTGAAGAGAGAAATGTATTTTCCGTGTCCCCGTTATATTCAAATTCAAAAGCCTAGATATTTTTAACAGACATGGAAAAAAAGAACTATTTGGCTTTACTCAGCAACTGCTGAAGGAAACTGTACCAAAAGAATAATGTTGCATGTTCTGTTTTCAGTTGATTTCATTTAGCCTTTCAGTTCTATTTCAGTTATGTTTCATTTAGCCTATTTTTTTTTTTAAATAATCATCATGTTTTGGTGATTCACATTTCACACCATCCCAGGAACAAGTCATGTAAATACAACACAGCAAAATGACCCAGTTTGTTAATAGACATGCAAAACGGGTAAGAACATCCTTCCCTCCGCCCTTTCCAACCATCACCTTCCCACACATCTCATGTCTATCCAAAAAAGCCTCTGCCCTGGTGAGGCCGTGGTATCAAATTTTAGGGATAAAACCCGATGAACTGAAACCTCACTAATTCTTGGGAGAAGATGTTTTCAGTCTTGTTTCACAAAGTGAATGCAATGAGGACGCTAAGGGAATTTATCTGGAAGCAGAAGACCTCTCTGCAGCCTGACACAGCGCTCAGAACCACAGCTCCCTCCCAGCACAAAGCCCTGCTCAAGGGCTTTAGTCCTAACCCAGGCAGGCCACCCCTAAAGGTCAGAGGACACCACATGTTCCCTGCCCTTCATTATGCATTCTGTCTCTTAAATCAAGGAATACTTCCAAATGTATAAAAATGGCGTGCAGAGATGCACTTGGGTCTTTCAGACGGTGATGAGTTTTACTTCATCCCACTCTGCTGCAGTGTAGTCCCTTCACGCCCCCAGCAGACTCCCCAAACCACGGAGGGCAAACACGAATCTGCGCGGATGGGCGCGCACGCCCCCGACATTCCGGGAGACTCGCTGGTTAAAACAGCAAAAAGTATCAGGTGAAATATTTCCATGTAACTATGGTGAAAAAATGCAATAAAAGCATTAAAAATTGTTTAGAACCATTAATACTTTCATTCATTTTGGTCTTCGTTTCTGGCAACAGTGAGTAAGTCCAGCTCGCTGTCAGATATGTTAACTTTGGCCATGCCCAACCTCTGAGATGAATCAATGGAACTTGGGTCAGTGTTTCCATTCCCAAATTCCTAAAACAATTAAGCCCAGCACCAAAGAAACCAAGAGGATGACAAACTGTATGGGTTTTGCTTTACATGAACTACATTCCTAGGGCTTTTTCCTCTAGAGCTACAAAGCTCCATGAAGAACACTAGATGTAGACAATGCTCTTAATTATAAAACCAGCACGTATCTCTCCCACAAGTTCCTCACCACTAAAAAGAACTTTGAGTATTCACACAAGAAGATTAAGTATCAATTCACTCTGCTTATATTTTTGCCCCCAAATGTAACAAAATTATGTTATGACAGAAACAAATGAGTAATGATAAAACTATAATAAAATCACGAAGAAAATTAGCACTAAGGCAACATTTTGTGGTATGTTTAGGTCTAATAGCAGTCAGACACCCACATCCCAGGAAAAAAAAACACAGCCCAAAAAACTGAAGACAGTCTATATGAACTTGAGAAGAGACAAAACCAGAACTGCATGGCATAACAAAATAAAATTATTATAGATCTCAAAAAGCATATGCCAAAATGAATTTCAATATTTGGTCTTTAAAAATCTGAACTATGAAAAGGAAATCTGGAATACTAAACAGAAATTTAAAATACTAAACATAAATTTTAAAAACAGCAAAATATAAATACAGTTTGAAAATTGAGAAATGCTACCTGATTAATCCCACAGTACTTTTAAGGGAAACAAAGTCAATATAATTTCAAACTTCCAAAGCGAGCCACAAGCTTTTCCTCATTTTCATTTTACCTCTGAGTCCCACAAGTCAAAAATAATATCATCATGTGGCAATTTTTTTTTTCTTCAAACGAGGTGACAAAAGGACAAATTCAAGAGAAGTGCCAAGCCAGATCAAAACCAGGACATTGGAAAATGTTTGCCAATTTCTTTCAAAACAAACAGCTCCTCCAATACCATGGGAAGCACCTGAACTTAATATCAACATCTGATAATTCTAGCAAACAGAATTCAACGTTTCTTCCTTAATCTGTTTAAAACAATTGAATAATTAAATTTCGCACCTATACTAAAAAAAACCAGGCAGCTTCTCTGAATTACTCCTGTACACCTCACAATTTCCATCCACTTCTCACATTCTTTTCAAGTCCCATGGCCCCTGCGAACAGTGCTGGCTTGCCAAAACTCTTCCAGAACCTCGTCTGAATTTGCTGTCTCCCAACAACTACCGAGCACAGAACTCCACGCTGGCCCAAGGACACGTGGGCTCAGGAAGAGCTTTTGGGGACTCCTGCCTTCCCAGCTGGCACGGAAGGGGTGACCAGGGCTGGGCGTGGGGGTGATGAGCGGCGTCTCCAGTGCAGGCTACGGCGCCTTGGGCTCACCACGGCACCCCTGGGACCAGCCTGGCCAAGGCCACTGGAGCAAGGCAGCCCCTGCGGAGGGTGTGGGAGAGCTGAGGCAACACCATCACCCTCGGCTCGGGGCGTGGGCGAGCACTTGGTGGTGGTGCTGGTGTTTTGACAACGGGGCCGTGGGAGGAGGTGGGAACGGGACAAACGCCGCCGGTGAATCCCCGCGACTGCCGGCCCTCGCCCGCTGGCCAGAGCCACCCAAAGCTCCAGAGAAAAACAGCCCAAAGTTCCAGAAGTTCTGGTTTGGGTAATTCAGTAATGTGACGAGATTTGCTCACTTTGCAGCCTTGTGGGTTTTAACATACTCGTGTACAACATAATTTTACCTTTTGTAGAAAGGAGACTTCACAAGTTTTCCATAACTGATAAAAATCCATAGAAACTCTAAGAGGGAAATACTCTTTGCTTTTAAGGATGCTGCTTGTTAAACAACAAACTCCTTGCCATCATCGGAGAGGCACTACAGCTATTGATTAACTGCTGTGAGCACTTCTTTTCTCTTGACTACAGTAGCAGAATTCACAGGCATTGAATATTTCCAGTCTGGGAAAGCACGACAACATTTTTCCCCTTCCACTCCTGAGTTAATTATGCTATAACCAGGCCCGAGCAAGAAATTAACAAAATAAAATAAAACAGAAAGTCAAGAGGATGTCAGACTGACTTCTGCAACAGTTGTGAAGGCACAGGTATCTCACACAAACATAAAGTTACCCTATATTTCAAGTCCAGTATGAACAGCATGCAAAGAAACTGTAACTGTACCTTGGGAGGAGACACTCTTTTTCCCGTATAAATACTGTTTGAAGTGTATTTTATACACCTACAGATATATCACACTGCACAGACACATATTCCTATCCTACCAGGCAGCGTCACATTTAAGTAACTCAACCAGATACTCTGTGCCTCCTAAATGATAAAGCCATAAATGCTTGTTAAAGCTCCCCGAGAGGCAGTAAATATTTTGTAAACTAGTTATATATTTAAGATCTCTGGACAGAAAGAGAAGGAAAAACAATTCCTCGCCCATGTAAAGGTACCAATCAAACACACTACGCACATAAACACCGCAAGATGCTTGGTGGGAGACTGTGTATGTGTTTGTGTGTGTTTTAATTAACTCCTTGAATGCATATGATGAGCCAGCCACCCAGAATTAGTAATGCCAAACTCCCAATTTGATTCAAATGCAATGAATACAACAGTCGAATTGTGCAGGCTGGTGTGTCACTCATCAGCTCTCTCATTTGGGCTTTTGCCTTCCAAGATTAGTTCACAATTTCAGCAACTGGTAAATTATTGAGATGTTCATTAAAATCTGTAATCTGTAACAGTCAACTTCTTCCTAGCCAAGCATAAGCACAACAAATTAAATTAGTGCATGCAGGACGTTAATGAATAGTCTGCAAACGCATTAATTCCTTCAGAATTATCTCAGGGAAATAAAACTGTTCATTTTTGTCACTGCGAAAAACCAGTATCTGCAACTTTACATTGGCACTCTATCTATTCTTCAAATCCCACATCCCTAGAACCATGAACTTAAGCAATCAAGTCCTTTTCCCAAAATGTCTCAATGAGGTTAAAAGACATTCAGCTCGATAGTAATCTTTGAAATGAAAGAATCTACTTCTACAGGTAGATTTTGGGAGAGCGGGACAGCGTTCTGAGCAAGCCGAGTAACGGAAAGGTGTTATTCTTTCTTCAAAATTCTCAGCAAATGCAGCAGAATAAAGCTTTTAGGGTAACTTTAGCTAAGAAAAGCACTTAGGAATACGCAAAGTTTCCTTTTAAGAAAATGACTTCTCCATTTGACAGTGTTGGTACAACCCCAAAATAAATTCAGTGGGAGTCTGAAATGACTCGTGCAGTGCAGCAGTAAAGCAGCTAAGTATATTTTTTTCCTCCCAGCAGAGGCTTGCTTTACATCCCTGAGCCTTTCCCTTCTCCAAGCTATTCAGTGGAACGGGGAACGCTCCGAGAGCACGCCACCGGCGACTGCCAACGTTGAACTTGTTCCACTGTCCCCATCCCCACTGCTCCCATCCACGCCTTTTGTCTTTTCCAGCTCTGCCTTTTCCCCCTGCTGAGGCTCCAACCCACCCGTCCTTCTTCCGCAAGCACTGCATGCCACTTCACCTTCCACTGGCACGCTGAGAATAAAGAGGGAAAAAAGTGAAGGAAATAATGAAGAAGAGAAAGGATGTCACTCTGTCTGGGTGCCTAGCATAGCCTCTCTCCCAGCCTACAGAGAAATGTAAATATGCAGTCATTAATTTGGGTTTAAGAACATTCCGTACACTAGGGATATTGTTAAGCAGTCACTTTATCTATTTTTCATTAATCAGATTTTATTAAGACATTACAACTTTACGTTGGGCATTTCTGAGTTTTCATCATTCTGTAAATTTCCCAGCTGTCTGCGATGGTTCCGGCTGCATTGTCTCTACCTTGTCCTCAGTGAAGTAAACTTTCTTTCTATTGTGGCCAGACTTGTTATACTTAAGTATAATGACCCAACTTAAAAAAAAAGGAAAAAAAAGAAAAAAAAAAGAGAGAGAAAAATCAAACAACAAAAGACTTATTCTTTTCAAGACCTTTAGAGCCAATGCAGGGTGCCACAGGCGCTCACACAGCACATCCCAGAAGTTCCCCCTTCCCTGTGAAACACACGGAGTGCATCCCAGCTATAATATCTCCCCACAATGTTGCTGCAAACATCATCCCCCTCACCGTACGCATTCTGATGCTCCTCTCAATCAGGCAGCTGAACAACCACAAACAGAAATAAAGACGTGCAAGGAACTTCTCAGGGAAGGACGAAAATCCTCACAATTTTGACACGGTAATTAATTATACATGTTAATTCACAAAACCTACTGCAATTTACCAGTGGTGCTGAATGAATTAATGAGTGTTTATTTGTCTGATACCGAGGATCATTTTCATTCCAAGTGCGTGCCGTAAATTCCCCCTGCTGATGGCCACAGACACAGCAGAGAAGCCCCCTGAATTCAGCTCTCCTCAGCTGGGGTGACTGAAAGTTTCTCAAGTGTTTGCAGTTCACTGAGGCACACAGAAAGCTCACGGGAAAGACAACGGGGAACGAGGAGCGACCTCCTGAGAGACACACGGGTGCTCGGAGATCTGAGCTGCAAACAACTCTGCCTGACAAACCTTTCCCTCCTTGTCAGTTGCTGCTCGAGTCTAAAACCGAGCAGTGGGAGACGGGTCATAGTAACAGAACTGAAGTGGGACACGCTGCTACGACAAGCTGGACGCCAAGAGACTGCAGAAATGTGCTCCAAGAACTGTGCTGACTGAGAATCCAAGGGAAGAACCTGCCACAAACATCTAGAAAGCCATGATCTGCGCACACACACAGAACTCTGCAGGCGTTGGTGGGTCTGAGATCCCTGTGCAGGAGGAAGCGTGTCCTCGTGGCCGTTCCCTGACAAACACACTCGTATGACATGGACAGTGCCTGGGTCTGTGTGTGTGTGTGTGACTGTAGTCAAACACACACAATGTAAACAAACGGTAATGATTAACAAAAACACCGGTCTCTATCCCCCAATTTCAACTGCAGAGGGAAAATTGTTTAAAAAAAACAATAATTTCAAAAAGATTGCACGTCCTGAGGTTCATTTTTATTGCTTCCCATTTCTGCTGCTTGCTATTATCTGCATGGCAAAAGGAGAGCAGCGTATTGATTATTTAACTAGAATGTTTACAAGAGCAAAGCTGGGATCTCTGAAAATGAAACGTATGCCTGGGGCAAAAAGAAAAAAAGAAAAAAAAAAGAAGGGAGTAGAGAAGCTCATTCTAAGGATGATGGTTGCCCCAGATGACTTGTTTATATATAAAATTTATATAAATATCTATATTTATAACGCAGAGAGACCTCAACTAAAAAAAAAAAGTCCCCCAGCAGGAAAATGAAAGGACTTCTTTCTGCTTGAGAGAGTTTACAAGCATTGTGTGCATCACGAAGTTCAAAGAATAATCAAAATCGCTCGCTTATAAATTTCTACGTGTAAACTTAGTGAGGCACATGAAATACGTGAATCTATCGATTGCATGAAAAAGACGAATACATGAGCTTGATGCCAGATGAAATTTGACATCAGAAACAGTAACAGTTTCCTCAGGTAGTTGAACTAAGTTAATGCAGCACACGTGAACAAAACCAATTTTGTCCTATTATTGTAATGCTAACAAATCGAAGGAAAATGCCAACTATTCCAAGTCTGGAAAATTAATTGCATTAAAGACAACCTTGGAGTAGAGCAACCCAGCCAATTTCACTTTCTAGTAAGGAAGCGGTCTAGTTTCAGAACAAGGATTGAAAGTGTTAAAACAGTTCTTTTCCGCATTTCCAAATTTCCAAATTTTCTCCGATCTTTTAATTCAAGTGTTCTTTCCTGTCCTTCCTTTGCATGCATGTTCCTCAGCCCACTTAAAATGTTTTTATCTTGCCTTCTTTTCTATGCCTTTACTATCAAATTCAGTAGGTTTGAACGATGAACAGCTTGACTTAGCATATTTTTAACCAGCTGGTCTAGCACCTAGCTTGTATTGCATAGTCAGATACAACCAAATGTTTATACAGGAGGTAGCTTTCACGAAGATGAGAAAAACCTCAGTAACGCGCATCCTGGCATTCTTTCATTTACTGCTTGGAAATGAAAGTTTGGGTTGTTTACTGCAGCCGCACAAGGGGCTATTAATAACCTCTCGAGAAGAAGCCGGAGGGGAGGGATGCGGGACCATCAACGCGCGGACGTACGAGAGCCTGAGGAAACGCTTCCAAACATCTCGGGAGAAGCAGACCGTATGAAACAAGGACCGAACTCTCGGAGGTCACAAGCCACCACCAGTGACAGCAAAAACTCGATTCCAAGCAGGGAAGGCTCCTGTTTCGGGCAGGGGGAGTCGGGCACATCTACGTCACACCCGCAGCCCGCTCGTCATCCCCAGACCCGGCTCCTGACACTCTGCGAGAGAAGCGACGGCCAAAACTTGGAGGCAAGAGTTTCACTTTTTCCCCTCGGTTTGTGTTTTCCTTCCCCCCTGTCTCTCCTCAGGCAGAAAGATGTTCTCCTGACGGAGGGCCTGGGATGTTAACTCGCCTAAAAATACTAGCTCCTGCTAGATCAACAAAAGGTCATGTGCTCGGCACAGCGCCTTCCCAAGTTTGACGGGAGCCTGGGGCTGGAAGTTGGAGGATGCCCGGGAGCCTGGCCG
>NW_005054482.1:508163-529938 GCF_000277835.1 Geospiza fortis | reverse complement strand
CAGCGCCGGGGGACGCGGAGGAGGGAGCACAGTCCTCTCCCTCCTGCCCGGCCTCCTGCCCGAGTTGCGCGCCCGGCCCCGCGTGTCCGTGTGCCCGCTGCCCATCCGCGCACACGCGCGCCGGCAGGCGAGCTCGGATGAATTAAAAAAATAATAATAGAAATAATAGAGCAATAACAAACAAAGCACGAAACAGAACGGGAGGGGAAAAAAATAAAAAAAGGGGAAGAGACACCCCCACACGCATACACACACCCCCGCCCCAACAACTCGACTCACCTTTCAAACTCCTGAGGTAAATCAGGGTCAGTTAGCATGCTGGAAAAGCACAATTTCCCTTTGTCACAGCAGCCACCTATGGTCGCCTCCAACTGAACCTGTCAAGTGAGTCCAAACCTTCTAAACCGATTGATTTTCTCTCTCGCTCGCTCTCTCCCTCCCTCCCTCTCCCTCCCTCCCTCCCGGCTCGCTCGCTCTGAGCGAGGGCTCCTTAAAGTAATTATCACTTGATCTGCATCTCTGCCTTAATTTATTTACTCTGGAAATGGGTCTACTGGAGAAAGAAGTTTACAAGTGACTTGAAAGAAACTGGGTAAAGTCTGAACTGAAAACAGCTGATCTGGAAATAAAGTCATCTTAGAAACCAATCAGAATGTGAATCAAAAGAACCCCCACAGGGAGGGGAAAAAAAAAAAAAAAAACAAAAAGCAGTCCGACAATCCACCTAAACCGGCGAACCAGGAGCAAATCCCCTGCGCTGAGGAAGATCAGTGGAGAAAGAAGATAAAACAAGAGCGGACTGATTAAATGGAAACAGTTATCAACTCCCCTATTTCAACTCCGAGAGAAGAGATTAAACACATAAAAATGTTACCAAAGGCATTTGTGCTCCGAAGAATTTTCATTCCTTTCCCCCCACCCTTCCCGGTCTCTGGCTTTCTCTCTCCCTCTTTCTCTCTCTCTTTGGGTAGGGGAAAGAAAAAAAAAAAAAAATCACACACACAACAATCAGGCATTGTTCTGAGGGAAGAAAAGCAACTTTGACAGATTGAAATATAGCAGAGGCCCCTTCAAGGAAACCTGTAAACAACTTGTCACTCACTCTGTCGGTCTCACTGTTAGCTCTTGCTTTCCACAAAGTGCTGCGAACCGTCCTGGCAACAAACCCAAAGTTTCCTCAGCTCCAAACTCCATCAAACAGCCCTGTTGTGTGCAAGGGAAAAGGTAGCCACATGCCAAAACAGCGGGCGCGCACACGAACGCACACACACGGATGTTCAAACAACAACAAAAATAAACTTTCCGTTCATCTGCTGCGGCTCTTCTCGTTTAATCACACCCCCTTTTTTCCTCCCCACTCTCCGGGCGAGCAGTAAAGCCCCCGGGTCGCGCTCCCTGCCACTCCCCTGCCCAGACAATCGCTGCTAACAAGGTGGACGAGGCGCGGAGCCCCTGGGCTGCCTGGCGGAGCGCAGCCTCCGCCGCACTCCAGTTACCCCGATGGAAATCTGCCGGGCTGGGAAGGCAGGGATCGGGATCGGGCCCCGGCATCCCCCCGGACACCGGCGCATCCCCGTGCGCTGGGCGGGCACGGCGCTCCCGGGGCAGCGAACGGGGAAACTCCCGAGCGAGCCGGGGGCATCAGCCGGGGCTGCTGTGCCCGCACAATGCCGCAACAGCCGGCCCCGGCCCGGCACTCCACTCCCCGCAAGGGCCGGCAGGGGAAAGGAAAAAAAAAAAAAAAAAATTGGGCGCCCTGTTCTTTCGCACACACGTGCGCGCACACCCACGCAGGAGCACGTATCTATACCCCATTCTTTCCAGTTCCCCTGCCCTCATTCTTTTCTCTCTCTCCCCCCCCGCTTTCATCTGCAGCTGGACAACATTAAGGGCCTTTAGAACCCACGTGGCTGTGACCCCACAGCAGTTTGATTAGGTCCATTGCCACCCCTCTCATCCCTGCCTCCCAGTGGCACGGAGATTGCAAGTTTACTTTTTGAAATATACACACATATTTGCACGGAGCATCCATAAAACTTTCGACGTTTTCATGCCCGCTGGCTTAAGAAAAATGCCAAAATAGAAAAAGCTTATTATTTTTAATATCCAACAGCTCCACTGTTTAATTTGCTGCTTTTCGCTCGCGGTGCACACGTTAGAAAGCAGCAGGCTCATGCGGAGGCCGGCCAGCCCAGCGCTGGTATAAAGGCATTGCCAGCTGGGAGCCAGGGCTGCTCCTTTCATCACCAGGAGCAATCCCACTCCCAAGTCGTGCTCAGCAGCAGCGGCAGCGCCCGGCCCGGCCCCGGCACACAACTTTGCCCGGGCACAAAGGAGATGCTGAGCAGAGGCACCTCCAGCCCGCCTTCCCCGGCAGCTCCTGGCATCACCGAGACCTCCTGGCTCCTCAGCGCGGGGCAGGGCAAAGCTGCTCCCTTCGGCAGCCCCCAGCAAACAATATTTGCCACAGAGGCCCATTCATGGGAGCCTGACAAACCTGTTAATGTCTACACGGGTTTTTCATTTGATTTTAGTGGCTATCCCTTTTAGGACAGCCAAGGCAGCAGATGATTAAAAAGAACAATTCCAAATACTTTCTCTTTCATCTGAGGGTCTCAAACCACGTTAAGTATCACATTACTCCTCTGCAGGTAATAAATATAATTAGGGCCGATTCCAAAACTTTATTTGTATTGAAAAGTATCTCACTCTGCAGGGGCTCCATTCAAATCAGCAAATCTCTGTGTGGAGTAGGAGGCTACTTAGTAAGAGAATTTGGCCTCAAATAAGGAAACTGAGATGCAGGCAGGCTTAGTAGCTTGCCCAAGTTGACACAGTTAGCCAACTCCAGCAAAAGGATGAAAAACAAAGACCCCACATGCCTCACAGTCAACCCTTATGCTGCTGAAACATAGATATATTTTTAATAAATATGTGTATTTGAGCTTTTTTCCCCCCACAGATTTTTTTACTTTTACTGTTTTGTTTACAACATGCTTCGTTTCTGTATTGCCGTTCTGTAGGGCCCCTCTTCTTGGTGTTTCATTTTCCCCTTGATGCACCACTGCCCATCCATAAATGCTGCTCCTTCTGTCCCAGCCCTCGCTTCGCCTCCCCTGTTTCTATTGCCTCCCCTCACACCTGGCCCTGCGAGGAGTTCACAGAGTGAAGCTACACAGAAGCCACATCTGGAAGAAAATGAGGACCACCTTTTATTAAAAGAAGGATAAATCTCGAGCATTTGGGTAGAACCATATTTGCTCCATTCAGCTCTAACCTCACACCCTTTTACCAGCTCAGCTCCTCTCCACAACTGCCCTTCTCCCACCATGTCCTTCCCTTGTCTGTTGTGTATTTACCCCTTTCCCATATCATTTCCCACCTGAGCTTCTGCAGGACAATGATCACACACCCCCCAAGCTGGTATTATTCCCAGCACACTGGGGCTCCTGGTTTGCTGGCTCTCAGCTAAGATCACTATAAACCAAAGCAGCCACCATCAGCATCAGGAGTTATAGAAGAAGACATGGGCTAGATGAGGAAGAAGCAGAAAGAGCCATATTAAAAGGAAGAAAAAAAGAAAAATAAAAGCGTGGGAGAGAAAACTAAGATAACTGAGCAAAAGGGAGAGCTGAGAAAGGGACAGGAAATGGAAGTAAGAAAGGAAATTGAGATCTCTCCCCTGAATGGTTCTGACACGAACTCTTCTTTTACTTAACCTAGTTTACAATTACTCCTAGCCCAATAAATTTTGTGCTCAGGTACCTTCTTCCCCATTAGCTTCCTTTTATGTTTTCTGCAGCTACTGAGCTCCCACTCCCAGATAACGGGGGGGGAAACAGAGTGGCATCCAGAGAGGAGAAAAATACAACTTACTGTTGCAGTAATTCTGTATTATGGTATCCTTGTCCTATACTGGATTATTTGGATAAGATATGTATTACTGCAATACAGACAGTTAAGTATAGACTTTCTGATGAAATTACTTTCTCATAAGAAGCTCAACTGCAATTGCAAGATGGAGAAAAGTTAAGTGGTTTGAGGGAATCTTGAAACCCTTCTGAAAATAATTTCATATTGACTTTTAACTTGCTTTTTAGAAATTGCCAGGACATGTCTCAAAGTCTGCTAGCACATCAGAGAGTGGAAAAACTGAGAAATTCGGATAAATAACCACCAAGAAAGAAAAAAATGTGCACATAACGTGCAACTGTCCAGTTTTTAACATAAGAAATTTCATCTTGTTCTGAAACTTTTGACTACGAATAGGAAGCTGTGGTGGCCCTTTTTACTGAGTAGGTGGTAGTTACAAAACCCACTTGCAACCTCCAGCATCCACATTTAATGCTCATGGTTCTTTCTTCTCAAACTGAGAATTCAGACACAAGTTCAAATGCCTTTACCTGATGAGAAGAATGAAAACCCTCTTACTACTCCCCTAACAATTCAGTGAATCTTCATTTCTCTTGCTTTGCTTCCTTTAAGGGGTGCCCAAATAAAAAAGGCCCAGTAAAAGAGGACAATTTGGGTTGAGCTTAAAAAAAAAAGCTCTGGTTTTCATTTGGATGAGGGGGCACAACTGAAATGATAAATTCCTATAAGAATTTTTGTGCTTAACTGATATATATTTTTTGTTTTTTGCTATTGTGGTTCTCCAATTCAAGAAGTGAACCAAAAAATCAATTATCCACCCAGCTCAAGTTAGAAATCCTGTAACTCTGGAATATCACACAGGCAGAATCCTCAAGTCTTTACACAAGCATACTGGAAGAAGGAAAACCTTAAATGAAACATTATTTTTTTAAAATCCTTAAATGATATCACTTCAGTCTAGTGCCTTTAGCAGATACTGCAATACTGTAAGCAAAGGAAGATCTGGGGTAGGGGGGGAAAAAGAGCTTTTTGGGTTTTGTTATTTCCACTGTAGGTTTTAATAACAGAGACCTGTGCAGTCCAAGGCAATGTAAGATGTTCCACAGAACGATTTACTGGAAAATTCTCACAGAAAATATGCAAAACTCTGAAGATCCTAAATGGATTTTCTTTTTTAGGCACACACTCCAAACAACTGCAGCACTAAGAATGAATCCATAAGACTCCTAAGAAAGGGTGTTTGCAACACACTATGGGAGAGTGGAGGGAGAATGGAGCAGGCTTGATGCATTTATTATGAAAAATATCTTGCAAATAATGAGTGCTTACTTCAGAGCATGGAAATGTTTAGCTACAATGCAGTTTGGATCATATGCTTAGGAACAGATTTTTCCTTCCAGTGTGCATGCCTAGCTGCCATTTCCATTAATGGGAATTAAGTACATGTGTCAAGAGGAGAAGTTAACTCTTAGAAATAAAACTAATCTATGCCTTTTTTAAAGAATGTAAATGCCACATCAGGCATGTTCATGTTGGCAAAACTGAATGCTGAATATAGTATAGCAAAATCTGAGAAGGAGAAGGCGGTCTGGAGGACTGAAATTTCTGTGCTATTTAGAGTTTTTCAATTTACTGCATTTCTTCAAGGAAAAGTAAAGCCATCTCATTTGTAAGTGGGAAGCCCTCATTTATCAGTTATTCACTTGCACTTTTAGCAAGGCCCTACCATCTGCAACCCTCCCTGTAAAAAAGGACTGATGCTACCCTTAAAAAGAATTCTGAACCTTCATCTAAATTCAAACTTCCCTGAATATTACAATAAAGTCCCTATTTATTTTTGAAAGGAGGCTGAAACTCACTCTTTTATCCTGTCCACACAGAATCAGCCAGGCTAAAGGAATCTCAACATTAATATATTTTCAAACTCTAATATAAGTAGGGATTTTCAGAAATTAAAATAGTTCACGTAAACACATTGAAAATTAAATTACATGTCTATTTTAGCAATAAGTAACTTTTAATTGTAAAACCAAAAAATATTAGTGAGGTGGCATAATCCTGGTTTTGTGTTGTGTGTGGGTCTCTCACTGTCCCAACTCCCTCTATTTTCTGGGTTATTATTGTTTTATTATTTCTCTGTACAAGAGCTCTTTACTGTTTGTCTTTGTATCCTTGGTCTGCACAGAAGCAGTTTGAAAAAAATAATTAAGCAAAATCAGGACCATAAAAAAAAAATTAGTCACAAAAATAGAGAGCATAGCCATGGATAGGAACTGTGATAGGAATTATTTAAGAAAATAACTGGATTTCAAATTTACAGTTCCTCATTAAGGTTCTGAACATGCAATGCTACTAAAATAGGCACCCATTGCTCTGAGGTTTTTTTTAATGTGCTTTTTCCAGTGCAGTTGTCTGGCATGGAACATCCCATGCTCACCTGGGGCTGGTGTCCCTGCTCCACCTCCTCCTTCCTGCTCACAGGGATGGTCCCTGTGAGGGACAGGGCTGTTCACTGTGCAGCCCTCAGTGCCAGTGCCAGCAGGGACCTTCTCCCTCAGTGGCATCCACAGCCTGCTGTGAGGGTGGTGGTGCCACCACACCCAGCGTGCACACAGAGACTGCCAGCCAGGGGAATGAGCCCTTCTCCTGGTGCTTGAGCACAGCAGGGGCTGGGAGGCATCAACACTTAACAGGCAACGTCAGCTTCTGAGCCTGAGCCTCCTAAACCCACAGCTCTGGTCTGTTTGCAATGGTGGATGATGAGCCTGAGTATCCCAAACCCACAGCTCTGGTCTGTTTGCAATGGTGGATAATGAGCCTGAGTATCCTGAACCAACTGTGGTCTATTTGCAGTGGTAGATAATAATTGTGGAGCTGATTCCGTTTGCAATGGTGGATAATAATTGTGGAGCTGATTTCCAGTGCACTGAAACTGAGATCTCCCTGCTCGACCCACTGGGCCTTTCCTCATGGCTCTCACAGTGCTTACCCCACCACATCCTCATCACTCCCAACAACAATTCTGTCCCTTTTTTTGACTGATGCACTGAAGCAGGTTAGTACATCACATTTTGTCTCTGTATTTCTAATCCCACTCTGCTCTGCTCTAACTTGTACACCAAGGGCTCTGGGTTTGAAGCAAACAGCTTTGCTTCCATGGATCATCAAGCAAAATGCAACCAGAAGTGCAAGGCTGCTTTTGGAACAGTCCACATCACCCAGAAATGTGTTTTGTGAAGGCATTCCAGCCTTCCCCTTGTGGTCATGAGGTTTGCTCTGGTGTTTGCCATCCAGATTCTCCACACCCACACACACACACTGCCTGTCTGCTTCCCTTACTAGAAGTGGTTTCCCTGGAGTGCCCCTGCAGTCACTTGTGACACTTTTAGCACAGAGCTGCAGCCACCCTGAGCTAACCAGATTGAACTCTTTGCAGGTGTGCATGACTCAAGCTGGGTTTAATTCATGGTTGCCTTCCCTTCACTGGATTACAAAAAGTGGCAATATAAAGTTCTTTCAAATAATATGACCATCAAGTATTCACTTTTTACTGGGGGACCAGTGAAGAATTAGGCCTTTTCTAAGAAATAGCCTCCATCTGAACCAGTTTACAGTTTTGAATGCAATTGCAATTAGACAGAGAACACAAAAAGAGGTACCATTCCTACCTTCTGTAAACTCTTTATCATTCCATTCTCTTTTAGTCTGTATAATCATAAGGACTCGTGTAACTGCTGTCTAGAAAATGTTTCATAAATAGAAATACTGAAATGTCAAATTCAGAACAAATTTGGAAGTATATTCCTTTCTAGTATGCCATGCATGAGATCCCTACATTATGTACACAGTCCCTGATAAGATAAATACAAATCAGTGTTTATTAAATGCAGTCAATTGATATTTAACTTGATATACGAGTCCCTGTGAAGATCAAACTCTAAATTAAGCAGTGATTCTAATGCCATTAAATGCAAGGGAAGGAGATATGAAACACGTTGCCATCTTACACCTTGAGCAGTGATCAGCAACCAGTGAGTATGTAGAGCTACAGCTCGTTTTTAAAGTTACAAAAGCATATGTAGCCCTTAATTTATTTTAACGGGGCTCTGATGAAGTTTCATAAGTGATTTTCCACTTCTGAGTAAGAGCAAAAATCTCAACTCCTACTTTCAGCACACAGACTTCAATTCAGCCCCTATTACAGAGAAATAAATACCTAAGTATGGTATAAAGCAGAGCAATGGCTTGTTATTGCTCTTTCTATGGAGGCTTAACTCTTGCTCCTCATCTCTCATTACCTGGGACAGAAACATTGCCAGGGTGGAATGCTAAAGGCCCCTGGGAATGCCTCTGTGCCTTGTGCAGGGAAAAACAGAAAATACTGCCACAGAGCCCTGAAGCATAAATATGGGAAAATCAGAATATCTGGGGACCCTCTTCAGAAGGCCTAATGCAGCCCAGGCCCAGGGCTGACTGCTTTCTAGTACCAATTAGCTGCTAAGACAGATCTTCAACACTTGCCATTGAGGTATATTCAGAATATAAAAGAATCAGAAAGGAGATATAAAAGAATATAAAAACACAAGAAAAAAAAAAAACTCCAAACACCACTGGGCTGAGGTAAACAGACATTCATTAAGATAAAAATACAAAGAAGTTTCTCAGGAATGTTTATCAAAGAAAATTTATCAAAGAAAATTTATGTCATAAATTTTCCTCTGCCTGGAGAAGGTCCAGAGCTGAGTGTCTCTTCTCTTGCCATGTAATATTGTACTGAATCCAGACTGCACATTTGGTCACCCACTTTTTGCTTTCAAGAACATTTTCTATTTCTAATGTGGCTTTTGTTTTGTTGTACAAAGTTTCATTTCTCTTTCTTTTCGATGCATTTTCTTTTTGTCATTATTTCAGAGCTATGTTAAAGTAATTAGTGACATGATGCCAAGGACTGAAGCACACAAGCAACCTAAATATTTTGATTCACTGAGAATGCAGCCCATAATTTACAAAGTGCCTGGCCCCATCCAATAAATAAAATAAAATAAATTAGACAAATTCTGAACGCTAACAGTCTGAGCCATACAGAGAAAAACATCAAAATGCAGAAATGTCACCACATCAGATATAAGACAGTCTCTTAACACTTTTTCAAGAAATTAAATCACATTTGTACATCCCTTTTTAACATTTGCCCCCAGTGGATCGTTCCTGTCACCCATTTCCCTGGCTGCTGCCCTTTTTGGGAGCAATGTGGTTCAGCCTCTGGGCAGGATTTCACCAGTGACAATGGCACAGCTGAAACTTGTTCTCTTAAGGAAGTCTGAGCCAGCCACAGATTGGCAGCAGGTGTTTCCAGAAGTGCAAGTTGGGTGAAAAACAAAAGGAGAAGGAGACAGCTACTTTCTTCTTCAGTTTTTGTTTGTTTGTTTGTTTTTTAACTGGCCTCGGCTTTTTCATTTATTTTACAACTTGCCATACATCTTTCAGAGGGGTCCCAATATTGTAGTTAAAGTTAAATGCTGCTGTGTGCAGCCAGGACAGGCATTTGGCACAGAAGCAGCCACACAGAGCCTTGTGCCTATAATCTCTAAAAAGATCACAGCTTTTAGGGTGATTTGTGGCCCATGACACACAGGGCCACAAAAACATGACTTTGCCAGGATTTGTGTTTCATTGCATGAAAAAAACAAAGTGGATCACTTAATAAAAGCAATTTTTTCTTATGTTAGTTTGAAAAAGGCCCACTGAACTGAAGTGAGGACTCTGCCTCAGACACGAAGTGCAGCCTGATCACAGCAAGGGTCAGGTGTGCATTATTTTATCTCCCAGGTGTTTCAAACAAGGGGACCCAGGCTGGACAAGTGTTCTGTAAGGAGGGGGGAAACTCATTCCTGTCCCTCACCCCCTGCTGAATGCTTTCACTGCTTTACTACTTCATAAAAGTATATAAATCCAAATACATGTTACTTCTGAGCCAGAAGTAAATTACAAGTTACATAAAAGACTGTTTCCTATTTTGTGTGTTTGCAATTGACTGACTCGTTCTTATAACTGAAAGAATAAAAAGGAACTGATCTCCCTTTCTTTTATTTAATAAACTTCTATTTTCAGTATTTATCTTTTCTCTAAAAAGTCTCGTAGCTTTTTCCTCATATAGAAGTCAATCTATTCAAGCACCTTGTTAAGGTCTTTTTCAAAAACTGCCATTAAAGGGAAAAAAAAATCTAATGATTGTATTTTATTATTTGTTGACAAGCTCAAGCAATTATCTTTATACCTATTTTTTTCTCTACAAAAGCTGTGCTGATGGATAGCTATTGTATCACAACACTCATCTATATGTCTCCTAATTTTATTTTTTATTACCACTTCAACCAATTTATCAAGTAAGGAAAGAAAAGTCATTAGACTAATTCTCAGCATCAATTCTAGTGTTCAATTAAAGAGAAGCAGAAAAATGGCTTTCTCCAACCTTACAGGTTAGAAGCCAATATTAAAAGGAAAGAATAGATATTAATTTAGCAGCCCTATTTCAGCTCATCATCAATTTCCAGGTGCACATTTTGATATGTCCAACTTTTCCCACTGCTCTGTTGCTCTTCATTTCATGAGTTTAGCATCTGCTTTTCCTTCACTTTTTTCTCTGACAGTTGTAATCCTTAATATTGCAAAAGAATGGCTTCAGGTTAGGTTTCCCTCTTAAACTTTATACAATTGAATATGACTAGGAACTAATTTGGTTTTTCAGCAAACCTGTTACCCTTTTTACCTTTTATTCTGTGTGACAACAGCAAGGAGGAAAACCTGAACTATTATTCTGTGTTGCAGTACAGAGGGAAAAAATGTTTACAAATGTGACGTGGATAGCCTTTTAGAAAACACCTGAATTCCTTCTGTGTAGCTTCAGCAGATCCAAGACATGATGCCTGTTTTGGATGGGATTTTCCCACATTTATAGCTAGAATTATTATTATCATTATTATTATTAATAATAATAACAATAACAACCACCCTGTTGTCCTCCCATTTTAAGCCACACCTATTCCAATGCCACACTTCTAATATTGAGCTGTGCAAATCAGGTTTTCCAGCAGCTTGGAGCCCAGTCCATACTCCAGACCTGGGGAGCCTTCAGGGGTTAATGAACTTTAACCATGCATTGATAACAAGCATATCTAGAAATTCAGAGCCTGTCTTTGATGTGAAAGGTGATGTGAAATGGCATCAGCTCTCCAGAACTGAGGGAGCTGCAGGTGCCTGCAGCCAGGAATTGGTCCAGAGGTTGCACAAGATGGGCATTTTGTACCATGGAAGACTACCAAAAGTCTCACATGGTACATGGTTGGACTAATCCAACCATGGACTAGTCCATATAAGAAAAATAATGTTGGTTTTTTTTTTTAGAAATGATCCAATGACTTGCATTTACAAATCTGACTGCAGAGTTTTGTGTGGCTGCTGAGCATGGCTTGAGTATTTTCATAAGCATGAGAGAAAGTATATAAAAGCAGGACGGAAGAATTTCACTGTTAATCAAAACCTTACAGGTTGGGGGTTTTTAAAATAGAAATAAAGACATATTTCTTATAAACCTTACTAAATATCTCCTTGCACTAAAACTTTACCTGAAAACACAGTTTCATTTCTGGTAAACGTTCACAGTCTCTGCCACTGTCTCCAATGTCCATACAGGACCTGCAGCCTGTCCCTAAAACACAGGATACTCAATGAAAAATTCCTAGGACTGTGTTTTTAAAGATTGTTACACACAAGATCTGTGTACCACAGTGAAGGCTCATAGTTATTAATATAACACAGGGGTTTTACTACATGGGGAGCAAACAGTGAGCAAACCTCTGCGGAGCAGTTTGTTAGACTACTCAGATTTTCAGGTTCAGGACTAGCAGGACTAGCAGGAGGGAGGCTCAATCCCACCTCTGTGAGCAGCCCAAAGACAGCAGACACCTGACATACACTGAAGTGCATCCCACATCACATGAACAGCCAGCCCTGTGCACCTCTGCCTCATCAGCCTGAGTGCACAACCCCTCTGCACACACCAGGAGCACTGCCCAGCATTGTCACATATTCAGCACCAGTCACTGAAGCCAGGTGTTGCTGAGCTGTCCAAAAATGCCATGGCTATCACTGAACAAACAGCAATGCAGTAGATTATCTCTGAAGCCACAGCATGTTGCTAATTCTTTGCAGTCTGTGTGTCCAGAGGAGTTTCAGGCTGCGAGCATCCCCTGAGTGGCTCCAGCACAGACCAGGAGCCCTGGGCAGGCTCTCAGCATCACTCCACACTGGACAGATCTCCTCCATTCCCAAAAGCTCTCTCACACTTGCTCACAGTCTATTCTGTGATGTTGTGATGTGTTTTACATAGCGTTTGTGGTCATTTTCTGACAAGTGTGACCACACTCCGTGCGCTCAGGCTTTTATTCACGTCTAACCACCCAAGTACCATTGCTTTGTCACTGAAGGAAGTATCCAAAGAAAGTGTTCATTTTGGGTACTGAGATATGTTTCAAACACCAAATAAACCCCAAAAACCCCAAAAACCCAACAACCCAAGCCTAACAAAAATAATGAGAAGACTTTTACAAGTGCCTTTATGAATATAAAGGATCTGTAAAGCCGTCACTAGGTGGGTCCATAGCAATGGATTAGATTTGAGAGATGCTACATTCAGAACCCTGATGATTAAAACAGATGCAATATAGACTGAGAGAGGAGGGGGAAATGGGAAAGTGAAATGGGAGAGATTCTTTCCTGCAGCAGGGGCATCAGGCCTGGGAACCAAGGGGCTGAGGAGCTGGTTTTGCACTGGCTGCCCATCCTTTAGATGGCTTTTGTTAAGAAGAGAACAATTCATGTAACAGCAGAAATTACTCATGTTCTCTCTGAGGTCCAGATGCTCACATGAAAGCTCTCCTTTCTGTAAGAAAAGAAGGTTAAGGATAGAGGAAGGTCTTTTTTCAGACCCAAACCTCTGTACCTTCAAGCCAAAGGAGGAACGTCCCTTACTCATCCTAGAAATATTGATTTGGGACACTGAGTGGAAAGCAAAGTGTCATTTCTTAATTTGCTTTCTGTTTGAACTCCCATAGGAGTAAGGTGCTGGTTCCAGGCAGAAAACCCTTTGTTTTTGGTCTGGTGACATTTATTGAGGTTTAGTCAGACTTCAGCCAGGAGGAAACAGCCTCAGTGTGGCCACCATGACAGCAAGGAAGGAATAACAGGTATTTTCTCATTTTTGCTAAGCAGAAACTCCTATCAGAACACAAAGATGATGAAAAACGTGGGTGGATCGTTTGGTTCCAGCTGGCTCCACATCACACAGTAAGGAAATGCCACGATCTTTGACAGGTTCATATTAGCAAAAATCAAGCAAAAGATTATGGGAAAGCTTCCCATTCCATTATCAAATAATTTGGGGGAGGGAGAAGGATGGGAGACTAACAGTTTTTCTTTCTAAGCTCTCAGGAAATGCCTATTTTTATGACCCTTTTAGTGTTGAAAGCATTGTCTGAAATAAAGACTAATCTCAAAGGATGTGGAAAGCAAACCCATGGTTAAGCTGCTCAGAAAATGCAGAGGAGGAAGAAATGAGCCATTTTCCTCTGGTGAAGCTGCTGCCCAGGCCCTGCTGGCACCTTGACAATAATCCCTGCTTCATCACCCACCCATAACAAACCCACCCTACAGCCTGCAACACCCCAGCAAACAAAACCCAACATCCCACCCTACAGCCTGCAATACCCCAGCAAACAAATAAAACCCAACATCCCACCCTACAGCCTGCAATACCCCAGCAAACAAAACCCAACATCCCACCCTACAGCCTGCAACACCCCCAGCAAACAAAACCCAACATCACCAGCACCTTCCTTAGGGAGAGGAGAGTGGGAGCACAGCCCTCCCACATGAACACACCCCACTAACACCCTATCTGTAGGCTGTCCATACACCCTGCTAGGTGTCTCAGGCATTTTGCAGTCTGATCTCTGAAGGAAGCTCATTAAAGAGCCTGGGGACAGAATTTAAGCCCTACCCCCACTGGTGTGTGAATTCTCTGCTCCTTCTCCTTGAGCCACACAACTCCAGGCTGTCCTGTCCCTTTGGACATTATTAGGCTGCTGCTTTTAGGGTAAAAAAAGGTTTATCCCAACCACCAGGTGCTAAAGCTGCAACTATTGACCCAGACTCTGTCTAGAACCTGGTACAAAGTGCAAAAACACTTTGGTGGGAAATGTAAGTACCACAATGACAATGGCAATGGACAATGATAAAACCCAAAAAAGCATGTTTTACTTACAATGACTAGCACTGCAAATAAAACACACACCTGAGGAGATGGCACTCCCATTTCCACACTCCCTTCCACGGCCTGCTCCTTCATTTTACATGAAAATGACCACGGACGAAGCATTAAAAGGGTTTCATTATCTAATTCATTAAGCTAGAAGAGAAATACCTTTCTGCAGCCAAATTACTCTCTCATACTTTCTGGCCAATTTCAACGATTTCATTAAAAACATGACAGGTCCCAGCCAGCCCCAGCATTCTCCTCAAAAGTGGGAATCACAGTTTTATCCCCCTGTGGCAGGAGAGAGAGCAGCCCCCATCCCTGGATCCAGAGAGATCTCTGAGGCAGATAAGTGCCACAAATGCTGCGCCTTTCAGCCCACAAAGCTGCTCTGCTGAGTGCACTTTATTCTAAGTGAAGGATCTCTCACAATTGGGAGGTTTCAGCACAATCAGGGCAGACAGGAGCTAAGAGGAGGTTCTTGGGATCACAAGATTTCATCCAGGCACTTAGGCTCTGTCACTGCTCACATTAAACACTTGCAGATCTGAGCCTAAGTGCAGCTCCAGTTCAAGGGAACAAGATATTCCCTGTGTAAAGAAAATGGATGTGGTTCGAATAAAACTCCCTGACAGGAAACAGGCTGGAAGTACATGTAAACTCCAGAGCTTGAATCTGCTATTGAGCAATCTCTTGGAATTAACATCTTTGATTCTGAAAATACAAACATGTGCTACACCTCTAAAGTCTGCTCAAAGCCACTCAAATGCTCAAGGGGAGCAAAAGTTGATTTTTGTTAAGTTTTACTGTCAAACCACACCAGGGTATGTGCAGGACTCATCACAGGGCCCTTGCAGTGCAGTTAAACAGCACACTGAGCCGAGAGAGCATCAGACAGCAGCACTCAGTGCATGAGCTGAGCGCTGGGGGATTATCAGGGCTCCCTCAAACAACACTTCAGAGACACTTGGTCATCTCTGAACAACTGTGACTGCATCACGAGCACTCTGATTTCAATGTGCATCACCAAAACCTACACACCATGTCACCTCTAGGTACAGAAACTTCACTGAGGTAAGGATGGGCTGCCTGGCAATTCAAACAGGTGACACAGGGCAGCAATTCCCCAATTCACAAAGCCGCTGTTGGTCCAGCTCCTTTCAGGTCTTTAAGGTCAACTCCAGCACTAAGCATCCCAATCCTAAAAGAAAAAGCCAGTAGTTGTTTTAGGGGGCTTCCAAGACCAGTTAGTATTTTTACAGCACTTTCCAAATACAGAAGAGTGCATAAGTGCAGAGAATTGCTACAAAAACTCACCAGTGGGTCTTTGGTGAAACTGTTGTTTCAACAGCCACAATTTCTCTCATTGAGAGCCTGTTTTCTTTGAGTCACTGCTAGTATGTTATTGGCTCCTCTAATACTCAGCAAGGAATGTAGAAAACAAGAGAAAAGTTGAGACTGGAGTGGATTTCAGTGGGACTACATTCTGCACCTTCCTCTGATGTCCTCTCATCAATCAGCTGTTATTAAAATGGCAGAGATGCGGCAAGGGATGGAACACTACTTACTGGGTGACCTAGAAATGTTGTGAACATTCATTTGAGAAAAAAAAATTTAAAAATCAAGGTTTTTTGAGAAAAAAAAATTTAAAAATCAACCTCATGCTTGGTTTGCCTTCTTGGGGATTTATGGCTGTTTTGAAAAGATGAGGCTCACAGTGGTGGCCATAGAGCTGACATGTTCTTTGTGTGCTATTTGGATTCTGGTCAACAGAGCACTTTGCTTTACATGCATGTCAAATATCCAAGATCTTCAGTAATGCTGATAAACCAGAAAAAACAATTGTTGCAAATCTGGTAGAATTCATGTCAATAATAGGGCAAACAAGCCTCTTATCTGGTATTGTATTGCTATTTGCTTCCAGTTAAACCTGGAAAGAGAAAAGCAAGGAGGAAGGTGAAAAGACCAACAAAAGTCAGAACTTTTTAAGTTCTTCAAAATGGTTCTGTTCAAACAGCAGATCAAAGTATAGACTGGTTCTTATTTTATCCAGAGTTGGCTTATCCCTCCACCATAAGGACTTCTTTAATTCCTGTAAAACAACTGTGTGTTCAGGAGAGTGCCTATTCTGAAAATGTTTCTATTCATAAAAATGGCATTGCTGAGCTCTAGCTCTCCAGCATGTTTGCAGCTCCATGTGAGATTTACTGGCTGACAGATAAAAGATGTCTTTTTCAAGCAGCAGCCCTGAACACTCAGTGAGGGATCATAAAATCAATCTGGTTACCTAGTGCCTCATCCAGCAACAATGGGCAGGGACAATTTGTTCACTGTCACCACGAGGGCAGCTCCATTACCCTCAAAGGAGCCAGGCTCAGATGCCACGGTTGGTGACCTGAGCAGAGGGAGCCTCATCCCCCTGCTCCCCTGGTGCCCTGAGCAGAGGGAGCCTCATCCCCCTGGTGCCCTGACAGAGGGAGCCTCATCCCCCTGCTCTGCCAGCCTGGAGCAGGGGTCGGCACCCTTCCAGCAGGGAGATGCCAGATTGCAATTTTCTTTCCCAAATTAGAGTTTAAGAATGCTGGCAGGAACTTTGCAGGAGCCAACAGACGCTGCCTCTCAGAGAGGAGACGTGCTGCCAATCAGCTGATTGGCACTGCCTTGCCTCTGGGTGAGCCAGGGGCTCTGGGGAGCCAGGAGCTCAGCAGGAGCCTGAGCTGCCTCCTGCCCTGGCCTGTGTGCCACCCTATAACCTGTGTGCCACCCCATACCCTGTGTGCCACCCCATACCCTGTGTGCCACCCCATACCCTGTGTGCCACCCCATACCCTGTGTGCCACCCCATACCCTGTGTGCCACCCCATACCCTGTGTGCCACCCCATACCCTGTGTGCCACCCCATACCCTGTGTGCCACCCCATACCCTGTGTGCCACCCCATACCCTGTGTGCCACCCCATACCCTGTGTGCCACCCCATACCCTGTGTGCCACCCCATACCCTGTGTGCCACCCCATACCCTGTGTGCCACCCCATACCCTGTGTGCCACCCCATACCCTGTGTGCCACCCCATACCCTGTGTGCCACCCCATACCCTGTGTGCCACCCCATACCCTGTGTGCCACCCCATACCCTGTGTGCCACCCCATACCCTGTGTGCCACCCCATACCCTGTGTGCCACCCCATACCCTGTGTGCCACCCCATACCCTGTGTGCCACCCCATACCCTGTGTGCCACCCCATACCCTGTGTGCCACCCCATACCCTGTGTGCCACCCCATACCCTGTGTGCCACCCCATACCCTGTGTGCCACCCCATACCCTGTGTGCCACCCCATACCCTGTGTGCCACCCCATACCCTGTGTGCCACCCCATACCCTGTGTGCCACCCCATACCCTGTGTGCCACCCCATACCCTGTGTGCCACCCCATACCCTGTGTGCCACCCCATACCCTGTGTGCCACCCCATACCCTGTGTGCCACCCCATACCCTGTGTGCCACCCCATACCCTGTGTGCCACCCCATACCCTGTGTGCCACCCCATACCCTGTGTGCCACCCCATACCCTGTGTGCCACCCCATACCCTGTGTGCCACCCCATACCCTGTGTGCCACCCCATACCCTGTGTGCCACCCCATACCCTGTGTGCCACCCCATACCCTGTGTGCCACCCCATACCCTGTGTGCCACCCCATACCCTGTGTGCCACCCCATACCCTGTGTGCCACCCCATACCCTGTGTGCCACCCCATACCCTGTGTGCCACCCCATACCCTGTGTGCCACCCCATACCCTGTGTGCCACCCCATACCCTGTGTGCCACCCCATACCCTGTGTGCCACCCCATACCCTGTGTGCCACCCGATAACCTGTGTGCCACCCTATAACCTGAGTGCCACCCTATAACTTGTGTGCCACCCATACCCTGTGTGCCACCCCATTCCCTGTGTGCCACCCCATGGAGGCAAAGGACCAAAGGAAAATAGCATTTCACATTCCCTGGAGTGATAAGAAATACAAACTTCCTCAGTGGTGCCAGTTTAATTTTAACTCTTGAATTTCTGTCTAGAAGCGTGTGGGCACCTCCAGTGCCTGAACACACAGTTTAGAGGAAAGAAACACCTAAAATACATGGCTTGAACACACAGTTTAGAGGAAAGAAACACCTAAAATAAATGGCTTGAACACACACTTAAAGAAACACCTAAAATACATGGCTTGAACACACACTTAAAGAAACACCTAAAATACATGGTTTGAACACACAGTTTAGAGAAAAGATACACCTCAAATACATGGCCCTTGCTGTGGGCATGTATTCTGGGCTCCTCACACCTGCCCTTGCCTCAGACTCACACACCTCTTTCACTTCCAGGAGCAGACAAACATTTTCAATTAGTCAGAGGGTAAATACACATAAATACAGCACGGTGGTCAGGGCAGCATAGATAATGGAGAGCAAGTGCACGTTTTAAAATTAAAGATGCCTGAGAAAACAAACAGCAGTTTTCTGAGGTTTCTGGCAAGGCAGGTTTCTGAGCTTAACTGAGACATAAAAACTGCCATCCCTACTCTCATTCAAAGAGCCATCCCAGCTCTTTCAGACTTTCAGTGAGTAGCTGTCATGCTTTGAAGGTTCCCAAACTGTGCACAACCAGCAGCACTGCTGCCAGCCATGGAATTCTGTCCCCTCAATTCTACATTCCCAGCCCAACCCAGCAGCAGGGCACCTGGTGGAGCTGCCTCCAGTCCTGTTTGGGCTGTCTGTCCCTCCTCCCTGCTCCTTCCCCATGCAGGCTGCAGCTCCCACTGCTCTGAGAGCAGCAGCTCCTGTGCCACGGGCAGTTGTGCAGTAAATCCTCTGATTCTGCTGAGCTGGGAGCAGCTGGGATTGCTGGTGATGGATTGTCCCAGCATTAAACACAGTGTCACCTGGCAGGGTGATGGACTGGAGCCTGGCTCTTGGCAGAGCAGTTAGTTTGGCATTTCTTTATTAAGTTCAGGTTAGATTCACTTAAGGAATGTGCTTGCCAGCTATGCCATGTTTTCAGCTTTATATCCATCATGATGACAAATGGTCTATTTACAAAGATATTCATAATTAAATTCTTACCCTCTTTTCCCAGCCCAACATAAAACACACCTATCATTGTGTTCTGTTGAAGCAAGCCAAATTCCATTAGAAACATTTTCAGGCATCGGCACAGGATCCTTCCCTACTCTGCTCCAATCCTGAACTTTCTAAAGATGGGTGCCTATTTTTAGGCCTTGAGATTGTTAAAAAAATGACAAATTATACAATAACACCCTTCACTTCCTTCCCTTCCTTCCTTCCCCCCCTTTTCTCTGCCTCTGTATTCCTGCAATTCAGTGAGCCATCCAGGAACATATGAAATTTTGAGCATCTGCCTCTTTACCTATGCAATTATCAGAACAGAACCGTTATAATGTAGTGCCTGGGAACCTCAGCCACCAGTGGATGGTGGCTGCTACTGTGGAAAATCAGAGGTCCTGCCCCAGGCATTTGGCAAGTTATGAAACAAGAGGCAGCAGTTAGACTGCAGCAGTATGGAAGTAATGAAATACATTTGCTCAGGATTATTATGCAGTGGTCTCACAGAGACCTAACAAGTTATTTTAGACATTAAGACAAACTATCAGTCCAGCCAGAGTTTCAACGACTTCATCCCCCTCTCTGTCAGGCTCTGCAGGCTTTGTTTTGTGGTTTGTTGGTAGCATTTCACCTCCTGCAGGAATGGACTTCTGTCCAGGACTGTCTCTGCTGCTCTGGAATGAGAGTGCAGCCTCAGACACAGCTGTGCTCTGGAGCACTTATGAAGTAAAGAAGTTATTAATCCCTACAAGCATATAAATCACTGTGCCCAAATACACTGCAGTTTCTCTAGCATGTTTTACTCCCCCTCTGAAATATGAATTTCTCTTCAACCTGCCTTATGACATCCATAGATTTTTTTTCCTGAAGTACCTGGGGACAGATTCTAAAAAATGCCTTAAAATGTAACTAGACAATCAGTCTGTAGCATTCAGAACTGCTTACAGAAGTAGTGCTTAAGCACATTTTAAAATTCCAGATGAACCTTCCTGTGCCTAAGTAACTTAGGCCCTGACCCATCGTGCCTAAAACTTTGCTCCAAAATTCCTCCTCTCCCCATACACATCTCAGTGCTCTGTGACAACAAACCCTTTCTTCCTGGGCTAAATCTGGTAGCAGCCAAGTTTTCCCTTTAAGTATTTAATTAATCTCATTGCCAAAGTATTCTTCTTGAAACCTTGATAGAGAGCCACTCAGCACTAAAATGGATGGGAAGGGAAGCTCAGATGGGATCTGTCTCACCTAATAGTACACATGTTAATATCAGATCTACACTCCATTCGTGGCTAGCAGGGAGAAGTGGGATCTCACAGGACAGAATTAAGTTGACACCTCCTAAAGAACTACCAAAGGGTTTAGTGAGTTGCATCTCTGCTTTGACAAGAAAGAGAAGAGAAGAGAAGAGAAGAGAAGAGAAGAGAAGAGAAGAGAAGAGAAGAGAAGAGAAGAGAAGAGAAGAGAAGAGAAGAGAAGAGAAGAGAAGAGAAGAGAGAAGAGAAGAGAAAGAAAGAAAAAGAAAGAAGAGATAACTCATTTTGCCCCAGCTTTAAAGGCAGCTGAAGCTGGGTGAGATGGATTGCACCACTGTGTCTGGAGGTTAAAGCAGGATATTGATAGTCCAGTTCTATGAATTCTTTCTTTTCTATCATTGACTCTGAACATAACCACCAGCAAATCATTTAACTTCTCAATGTTTCAGTTTATATATCTATAAAAAAGGTATATTATAGTGCTATTACATTCTAGATAGGCTGCAGAGTCATAGCAGGGCAAAAGTAGCTCTTGAAAGTGTGCTGAGAACCTCAGAGGGAATATATTAAGTATGTGCAAACCATATTAAAGAGACTACTAAAGAATGGGGGGAAACAACTGACAAGACTTGGAGCAAGAAATAAAAGAGATTAAATTCCACTGGCTGCACATAAATGTTGTGAATAGCCTACCTTACAAATGTTTAGCATGTTACACATGCTCAGGAGAGCTAATATTTCAGGGTGGATTTTCTCCACACCACGAGGAGAAGAGAAGAACTTGGTTAAATCCTCATCTGGAGTTCAGGAGCATTTTCCAGCCAGGAGAGCTGGTTGTGCCACTAAACCTGGCAATGCTGTAAGTGAAGCTCTTGTGGCAGGGTGCTAATCTTCCCAGAACTCTTATTAAAAATGGATGTGCTTCCAAACAGCCAGGACATCAGCTTTTTATTTATTAGTCCTGTGAGCATTGCTCCTGGTGCATTTCTGCAAGCTTTTTTATGAAAATGAAAGGGGGAAAAATAGTGAGTTAAGATGGCCATCTGCATGGCATTTATTCCCCACCTAAGAAAGTCTAAAGGAGGCACGTGTTTAACTTGTTGGTCAGGACAACACAGCAGATTTTGGTTCTGTGTCTGGCTCTCTCCTGGCCTGGGTCTGGAAGCAAATAGTTAATGTTCCAATGCAGCCAGAGGTGCTTTAAGGAGGGAGGAATTGAGCA
>NW_005054482.1:487164-508117 GCF_000277835.1 Geospiza fortis | reverse complement strand
TATTTAAATAATTGATTATTATCTACAAAGTTATCATTATAATCATGTTTATAATGAATGCATGTTTTACCAATTTGAAATAACTAAGTATTCTAATCTTAGCAAGCTTAAAGAAAGTCTGCTAATGAGATAAGAATATTTTCCTTTCTGCATATGCATTAACTGCTCTTTTTTTTTTTTCACTTCAGAAAAGATGCCTGCAAATGGATTACTCTGGGATGTGTTCTTGCCAATTCACCAGTGGGAATGCAGGTAGATACACTGCTGGGAAAAAATCTGGGGTTTAAATTGTGCCTGCTACTTGCAGTTGACATGGCATTTCCCTTCAGTTCTTCGTGCCTGCCCATTCAGTTCCATGATATTTTCACTCCTATGTTCCACCAGTGGCTCAGCCAAATTGCACTCCTGAATATCTGGGAAGCACTTTCAGCTCAAGGCTGTGGCACACTAAACATCCTCTTTTCTGGTGGGGATAGGTGATGCACATCCTTGGAGTTCCCTCAGCTGTTGTTTTTCCTTCTTCCCAGGCAGAGAACAACCTCCCATTTCCAATGGAACCTGTGCTATAAGCATCAACACCATATTCACTTAGAAACCCATGCTAATGCTCTGTTAGGTGCTAACTTCCACCAAAATTAGTTGAACTCAGGAATTTAAATCATGGGATCATAGAACAGTTTGGGTTGGAACATCATCTCATCTTGATCTTGAGGAATGGAATTCCAAACACCTTGCCCTGGGCAGGGACACCTGCCACTGTCCCAGGCTGCTCCAAGCCCTGTCCAACCTGGCCTGGAACCCTTCCAGGGATGCAGGGGCAGCCACAGCTGCTCTGGGCACCTGTGCCAAGGCCTGCCCACCCTCATGGCAAAGAATTCTTCCCAAAATCCCATGCCAACCCTCTCTCTGTCAGTGTGCAGCCTTTCCCCTTTGCCCTCTCCCTACAGGCCCTTGCAAAAGTCCCTCTCTGGGTTTCTTTAGGGTCTTCCTGGAGCCTTCCCTTGCCAGGCTGAGCAGCCCCAAATCTGTCAGCCTGTCCCCTTGGAGAGGTGCTCCCATCATTTTAGCTGCTCTTCTCTGGACTTGTTCCAGCATACCCACATCCTTCATCTTTTGGGGGCCCCAAAGATGGATGTAATCCTCAATCTCCTTAAGGATTAGTCTGATATAAAGAATTGTAAAGGTATTTTACTTTGAAACCAACTGGCAAACACAGTCACCAGAGAATATTCCTGATTATTTTACACACAAAGCCTCACATATCTCACATTTTAGGGAGTGCTGGTGTCAGTGATGCCCACTGAAGGTGATCAGCTTTGACACAAGGCAGGAACCTTCCCCATGTGCAAACCTCATAGCTTTGGGCAACAGATGGATTCAAATTCAACCTGTTTTGGAAAGATGAAAGGCTGGCAACAGGTGTTTTGCTGGTTGTGTGTTCAGAAACTCCTCATCTGCTCCCCTAGCAGTGCATGGAACTGATCCTCTTCAGGCCCTGACAGCAAAAGGCACTGGCTCTTCCCATTCCACTCAAAAGGAGAGCACTGGGACACAAAGATCACACTTCAGGTCACTATTGCCCAATGAGATGGACTTTGATGGATTTTCTGTTGTGTAATTTGAAGAATTCAGTGATGGAAATGAAGAGAATTTTGAGGCATTTAACAACTGGCAGAATATTTAAAAACGCAACTTTTTTGTTGAGTTTTCCAAGATACTCACAACTTAAAGTCCCATCTTTTTTGCCACATGGCAAAACACTGATTACCAGCAACAAGAGAAGAACAAGCCTCACAGTTACAGCACTGCCTTTGTTAAGAGACAACCTACCCTGGTAATCACAATCAGCACTTGATATTCCAGTTAATGCCATTGAACATCCTCTCTTCAGAAGTTTGTAAACTGAAACAGCCTTTCTGCTTTTCCTAGTTGCAGTGCAACTCCTCTGTGTATTTTAGCTCAAAGCAGGAACCTGAACCAAACTTACATTTGTCAAAATTCCAGGACCTAAGCCCTGGAAGGTCACACACTGCATGGGTAATGGCATGTTTGCCCAAGAGAGAAATGGAAGAGCAAGGGGAAGTCATTTCCAGTGTCACGGCCATCCTGCTTTTCCTTGTGTCCTCCCTCCCTTGTTCTGCAAAGGGGCAGTCTGGGAACAGGTCTTGTCAGGAAGCAGAGCTGCTGTGGGGTCCAGAAACACCAAAAACCAAACCAAACCAAACCTACCAAAGAAAACAAAACAAAAAACCCAAACAAACAAACAAACCAAACCACAAAAAACCCCACTTAAACAAAACCCCTGGAGCCTTATGAACAACGTGCAGTCTCTGGGGGCTCTCAAACCCTTGGAATGATGACTTTAAAGCATCCAGAAGGGTCAGCATGTCCTGAAGTGAGCTGCAGCAGCAGGGACCCTGCCTTTGCCTCCCCAGGGAGCAGATGGAGGAGCTCACCCTCCAGTGAGCTCTGTGGAGACGAAGGGGAGACATGCACCAGACATGCACCAGGCTGCCAGCCAATCCTCCTCCCAGCCTGGTGGGGATTTCAGCTGCCCTGTGCTTCCCTTCAGCTCAGTTACAAACTTCTCCTGCCATTTAGTCCTTCTAGAGCACTACACAGCTGCTGACATGGAGAGCAGTTCAATATCAGTGTCCTGCAGCCTTAGCCCCAAACTAACTGACTATTAATTGGTAGCTGGTCATCCCATCCCTTTTCCTAACCAGTAATGCTCACCTTCAAATACCATTAAAATTGTCTTTGGAAATGAGTTCCCACTGCTGCCATTATTAGCTCAGAAGATCTATCCAATTTCAGGCTTTTCATGTTTATTAATTAACAGGTGACCAAAAATGACATTATCAAAGTCTGCATTAAATTGCTCTCTTTGTTTTAGGATGGTTAAAGGTTGCCAAATAGAATTGAAAAGGCCACCTGTGTTACAATGTTATTGTTAATATTTTTTAAGCAGACACCACTTTGTCATGGACTGGATTCAAAGCTCGAGGCCACAGTCAAACACACAAAAGAATAGCTGGCTTTCTTTTCCTCTTTCAAACTGTTGATATGAAAGGGACAGGACAGAGTAATTGTTTAATCACTGGCACATTGCTTTAAATCTCATTCTCAGCACACACAGAGAAAACAAAAATGGCTGGAAAGGGCACGGAGGCATTTGAGCTGATTGATGGCAGGTCAGCAGCCAATGCACAATAGATATAAAATGGAGCAGATCAAGAGCACCACCTCTGAAAAGCATTACATGAAGTTGATCTCAACCAGAGGGATGGTTAATACAACAGCAATGTGGAAATACCAGTCAGCGTGCAATATCATGTAATGGATTGCATGGGGACAGAAAAGGTGGGAAATTGAGGATGGCATCTCTTCTTGCTACTCTTTAGAGCACTCACTTTGTAGCAATATTTGCCCATTTTAATAAATGTTATGCTCCAGAAGTTGACCCTTTCAATTAAAAAAAGTGGCAGTGTTACTCAGGAGAAGCAGTCCCTGTGCCCTGAGTGGGGCAGGCAGCACGTCCTGATTTCCCCTAAATTCCTGTGCATCCAAGAGCACAGGCCAAGTCCATTCACACAGCAGGTAACTCTTCACACAGCTGACATTCTGTACCTGCTTTGCATGCACTGCACTCCAGCCTGGGCAATCCAGCAGGTCCCAGAGAACAGGAGGAGGGGAGTCCTGGTGGTTATTGCACTCTCTGAGGTTCCCCACCACTTCAGCAATTCTCTCCGTGAGCATTTAACAGCCTCCCCTGCTCCTGGGATGTGCATTAGATTTTGAAGGTAAATATTTAATGTGTGCAGATGACAGGAGAGCACGCAGCTGAACAGATTATAAAACATGGTAAAGTTTAAAGCAACACATAGCAGAGTAGGAGCTGGCACCCTGGGAGGTTTGTGAGGATAAGGAGCCCCCGGTTTTCTGATTGCCCTCACTGGAGTTCTAGGGCAGAGTAGCATGAAAGAGCAATTAAAAAGTATTTAAAATGTGCTCTTAGGTTCTGGTTTGAATGGGTACTAGAAGAGAAAGTCACTGTCAACAGCTGGAGAATTAACAACTGACAGAAGAATCAGCAGAATTCTGGAAAACCTCTGCAAGTGCAGCTGGATCGGGAGCTGCTCAAGATAAATGTGGGAATTTGGGGGATAAATCTTTTACTTTTTTTTTTGTTTTTATGATGTAAGGTGTTACTGCTGAGGGCTACAGTCCCAGCTACTTTTCATATCCACGTGAAGCTCTGTGGGCTGCCAGGACTCGAGCACTTCTTCAACACTCAGATCTGAGAGCTCAGGTTAGAAGGGAGCCACAGGCTTTCATGCACGTATGAAATGGGAGCTAAGAAGTTCCCTCACATTAAAGTTCCTGTGAATCTGTTCTGTAGATGGAACCAATTTGGCTGCTTACCAAAACGGTATCAGAATCTGCCCTTTGATTGCCAGGCAGAAAAGATCAGGCAGCTCACTGACTGATCCAGTGATTTGTTATGACCTAATTGTATATTTAGATGTAAATGTTGCCTTTGGATTTGCCTGTAAGGGCAAAATCTGACCCTTTCCTTTTTTTTCCAGCTGAAATGAAATTATGCCTAAGTAACACATCAAAAGAGGCAGGAATTTGCAGTTGGCACCGTTTAAGGATCCGTATTATCTATTGATATTACATTAATTAGATATTACCCCTGCTCAAATGATTCAAATCTGTTTTTTTTTTCAGGACTGAGAAAAGGAACATGGCTTGTACTAGAAATGAAGATGTGACAGAGCATTCAGCTCTTGCTCTTCTCTTTAACCTGTCTTGCACAAGTGGCAGGACTGGCAGAAAGCTTGGCTAAGAACACTCCAAAGCAATACATCCCTATTCTGAGATCCAGTGATTTCATAAGGACAGTTGCTTGTTTGCAACATTCAGCAAATTATATTCAGGATTGGGCCTGACAAACCCGATTTTGTGCAAGGAGCTAAATGGGCCAAGAAATGAATTGTATTGAGAGCTACCTATGTAAGGATATCAGAAATCCACCATAAATTCTGGCATTTCTGTAATACAGTGTGGCTGAACTTTGCTGCTGAGTGTGAATGGACAGAGAATTTCAGCTCCTGGAGCTCAATTTATTAGCTGTACAAGCATTAATGGTATTTCTCTGAAGCAGAGGAAGACTATTCCACAAGTAGTACTTGCCCCATTTACAACATACCACATTTGTATATTTTAGTTGGATATCTGGTTATTAACAGGGAGTATTTACCATCAAAAATAAATTACCCTTGCCTGAAAGTTCTGATTTAACAATTGAAGACTTTTTACAAATCACCTGGAAGTTTAAGAGCCTCAGAAAATTATCACAGATCACTAACATGTTATCTTCTCTGATGGCTCACTATTTCACTGTGTTTTTATAAAATTATGGGGTTTTTAGGAGCAAGCTGCAGCTTGACTCCCCAGACACGCTGGTTTTCTCTTGAACCCAAAGTGCAGGGAAAGCAAACAGTGTCAGATCAGCCAGGGCTCTGAGCAGCCATCCTGACAACTTCATCCCAGAGTGTCAACATGCCAAGGGCTTCTCCTGGATACCCCGAGGGCCAGAGGAGCTCCCAGAGCTGGATGAGAATAGCAGCAAAAGGGATGTTCCTCAGGGAAAACAAGGGAGAGAGAAAGGAGGAAAGAGGGAGAGGACTTGATGTGCAGAGGGGGATGCTGGAAGAAGTCAAAAGGGAAATGCAGAAGGAAGAGGGTAAAGGAAGCCATGGGACATGTTGGTGGCAAGGAAGGACAAGACAGGAATTTGAGCTGTGACTGACTGAGGTTATAGCCCAAATCAGATTTTCAGTCTCTTGTTTTACCCAGCCCCGTGAACGCACACAGATTGCTCTGCCATTCCCCTGCCAGACAGAAGACTGATTTTCCCAAAGAGATCCCCTCCACTACATCCAGAGGCACAGAGGCCACCCAAGACCTTTTGCTTCAGGCCTAACCCTCTGAGCAGTTCCTTTTCATGCCAGCAGTTTGCCTTTTTTCCTTTTTTGTGTCACACCATTAGATTTCTGCAGCAATGTGCCATCCACAGGTGGTACAGAGTAAGGAGGGGAAGAATTCAGGAAGGAGCCAGGTGAAACCATCACCTTTTACAGATGCTTATTTAGAGAATCCAGGAAGCCACGAGCAGCCAACTTTAGCCAACAAACACTACTGCAATAAATCTTTTGCAGTGCTCCAGATCTGGAAAAGCCTGAAGGATCAGAAAGTATTTTTGGTTTTTTATTTGTCAGATCCAAGGAGACAAGCTGTTACTTTATTGCTCTGTGTAGATGCTCCTACTTTGATGGACAAAATGTCTGGCACAATTGGACCACAAAGTGACATAAATCCCAACAGAACAAAAATATATCCATTACCTACAGTATGCCTGGAATCAATCTCTGTGAGGGATGATTATGGTATTGACCTGAGATCTGTCAGTGCAGTTTCCTCTGAGAAGTCCCTGGTGCTTGTAGACAGAACCCCTGAGGGGGTTATCTCTCATGTACACCAACATGAACTGAAGAATAAAACTTGCCTCATGTGTGTGCTTTTCATAGCCAGATTAAAACCATTAATGGCTGTTGGATTAGTAGCTCAACACAAGTTGTGCTAGAAGCATAAATGAAATTAATATATATGGAACAAGGAATCCATGTCACCAAGTGCTCAGCAAGAGACACTGAGCAAGTCAGTCCATATGCAAACTTTCACACCTCAGTGCTCCATGTACCTGGATAAGCTTCAGCAAATACCTGCATAAATGTGGTAATTAGGATGGCAGCAGCAAGGAAACACGTGCTGGACAGGGTAAAACAGGAATCCCTTAGTGCCTAATGCATTGTAGTGTTTATTACAAAGACCCTCACTTCACCTAGAATTAATACAAGCAGATTTTTTTTCAGTCTCTGGGGAAGATGGATCCACTTTGAGTGCAGTAATTGCACATGGATTAATCACCCAGAATTGCCTGCAAAGATCACATCATCACCCAGACCCAAAACACCCATCCAAATCTAAAGACTTAATTCACAATCCTTGCCACGTGTGGTGTAGGTGGAAAAATCATTCTCTTTATCCCCTGGACACTAACCAAAATAAAGTCAGGAATTTCAGTTTGCTGCTAACTAACAGGATTAAAGCCAGGTACATGAAATTTGAGAATGTCTCCTGACACTCGAGGCTCTTTTGGCAGTTTGTCCATCAGGACAGGAGTGAAACCACATTTTGAGAGGCAGTATAAGAAGCTAAACACCATAGCCCTGGGCCTTCGTGCAGTCAGGCTGCATCATGCCATTTTCTCATGCACCCAGGAGAAAGGAGATCAGCTGAGCAGGCCACAACAAAGTGCTCAGCAGACAGGCATGAGCTGCTCCGAGCAGCCAAACCCCAGCTCTCCTCCAACATGGAACATAAAAGGGGAATTCAGAGTCACTTCCTCTGCTTGTGACACTCATTGTTGCTGGGCTGGCTGGGACCTCGCCCTCCAGAGCTGTGTGAAAAATCCCCCTCTGGACTTTTACCAGCACTTTTATCACTTTTATCAGAGATGGAGAGCCACGGGGAGGGGAGGCTCCCAGACAGGAGGCGGCAAAGCTGTGCAGGGACCCCAGAGCCCTGTGCCCTGTCAGAATAGGGCTGAGCATGTGTGGGAGCCCCACAGACACCTGGCAATGGCACATTTAGGCTGCTCTCAGACCTTGTCAGAGTGTGCCCCCGTGGCTGGCCCCGTGACACAGCTCAGGCTTGCAGGCCACACTTCTTTTTTTTAACCATCAGTGGTTACCCAACCTTACCCTGGGGAGAAGCATTTGAAGAACACCAAGTTCCTTTGCATTTGCATTTTTTAGAACACTTCAAGTTTGTCTCAGAAGTTTTATAAATTAAAACATTTGCCACAGAGACTAGAACTGTTCATAATCAGCATAAAGATGTATAACTGTCCTAAACTCCTCCATAAAAAGATGAGTTTTACCTGGCATTCTGCAGCAATTCCAAGTTTTAGCATCATAAGAGTTTAAAGGATGGGGCATGGATTGCACATTACAGTGTCTGAAGCATTACAAAGGGGTTTCTCAGTCATTTTGTAGTACATCTGCAGTCAAGCTGGGACTATCACTCCATCAAATTGGAATACATAAATATTTTGCATGCTTATAAGCGCCCATAAACAAAGTCAAACATGCGCTTCTGTGTAAGAATGCACAGAATTTTTCAAGCAGGGGTTGATTAACCAAAGGAAATTGCAGGAGGGGACACAAACGCTCCCATCCCCACTCTGCAGAGGGTTAAGCCCCAGCAGGAGATGAGATTCTCACTGTCAGGAGCAGGGAGGGGCAGAGCTGAGCCAGGGCTCACCGTGCTCTGCCCCTGCCCCAGCACTCCCAGGGAACACCCCACAAAGCACTCGCTCCCATTCCCTCCTGCAACTGCTCTGGGCTCTGCAAGACCCAGCCTCCAGGAAATATTTAAGGGATGAGCATGCAGAAACAAAGGTAACTGCCATCAGGAATAGCCTAACAAATTGCTTTAAAAGAAAGGAGGTCTGCATAATGGTATTAAGGAAAACAAACAAACAAACAAACAAAAGGTTCGAAAGGTCTTGCATCTCATTTTTAACCCACAGCTTCCATCCACTCTTGTTTCTGTTTGCCTTTAAAGTATTTCCAGTCATTCTATACTTATAAAATAATTAGCATACTTCAGAAACTACAATTTCTGTAAAGCCAAGGTTTCTATGGTATGAATTTCCAAGGAGGAAATCATTCCAATATCGTAAATTTGAATCCGATAGGATAGAAAACCCCTGAAATTATTACAATAAACATCACTGCAACAGACGTGGGGACAGCCAAAAAAAGTGAAAACTCAGGCTGCATGGGAAGTGCTGAGGTAACCTCAGCTAGAGCAGCACAAAGGCTGCTCCTGTTTACCAAGTCCCCTATAAATCTCATCAAGCTAATGTTAATTTCAAGAGTGTTTTAGCACAGCTGGGAAAAATTCATACCATAGAAACCTTGGCTTTACAGAAATTGTAGTTTCTGAAGTATGCTAATTATTTTATAAGTATAGAATGACTGGAAATACTTTAAAGGCAAACAGAAACAAGAGTGGATGGAAGCTGTGGGTTAAAAATGAGATGCAAGACCTTTCTGTAGAAGCATGCAAACATTTTCAGCACAGATTTGAATGGTTTACTACATTCTGCTTCCTCTATTCTCCCCCTCTCTAAATTGCATCAAAATTTAGTGGAAAAAAAAAGTATGGGAAAGGAAAAATAATTATGGATACAGTAAGACAGAAAACAGTGGTCAAAAAAATTACAAAGATGCCATTATTACTATTTATATTACATTAGCAATCACAAAATAATGCACACTTTACAAACACAGAGATACAACCTCATCCTAAAAAAAGAGTTGACATTCAAAGACAATGAGCAAGAGGAGCTGGACCTCCTTGCTGGGCTGGGTTTGTAGCCAACACCTGTGGCTTTATCCACCCCTGAGATGTGCAGCCAAACAGGTGAACTCTGCAGTGGTACAGCCTTGGCTTTATGGCATGGCTCCTTCTGCATGGAAATACATTAACTCAGGGATGCAATGGCAGTTCTAAAATATTTTTAAACTGGTTTCATTTTTTGAACTTGTTTCTTCCACACTGCTGCTGGAGAAAGAAGTTGCCCAAGTCCCTACATTTCTATAGGCTCTGAAGAGGATTAGAAATAAATTAATTTAAAAGAAAATTCAGACATTTTACTGTGGTTTGCCCTCATTACTGAGGCTGATCATTCCCAGCAGCCTTCCACTCCCTCCCTGAGCCCTACACAAACCCAGGGATGACAGCACAGAGGGACTCCTCATACGAAGTGTCCCC
Source organism: Geospiza fortis (assembly GCF_000277835.1). Lineage (NCBI taxonomy): Eukaryota > Metazoa > Chordata > Aves > Passeriformes > Thraupidae > Geospiza > Geospiza fortis. The sequence continues at coordinate 498,205 of NW_005054482.1, read as the reverse complement.
TCCTTTGCCTCATGTCCCAAGCACTGCACATCTTGGACAGAGGTTAGTTGGAGAGTAAAAGAGAAAGAAAATGTAAAAGAGAAAGAAAATGATTGCAGAGTAGATCATCTCATCATTTTCCTCATGTTGACTTTTCCAGGCCAGTTATCAATATCATCTGCATCATCTGAAGCAAGTTGCAGCTCAATATGCTGGAAACTCAGCACGAATACACCTCAGGAAAAGAAAGGTCCAAGCAGAAACTCACTCAGGAATTCTGTCCAATGGGACTAGAGGCATTGCAGTGCCACTGCAGAGTGGGGACAGGGTCCTGCTGGGGCAGTCCTGCTCTGTGAACACCAAGAGTGAGACTGCCCAAAGTCAGTGCCCTTGCTGCGAGACAGCTGCAGCTGCTGATTCTTGAATGCACAGAAATCAGAGATCACAAAGCCCAGACTCCTCCCTCCATCCAAACAGCAGTCCTGTCCTGGTTCTGGCTGGGATAGAGTTAATTCTCTGCCCAGTGCTTAGTGCAGTGCTGAGTTTGGGTTTGGGCTGGGATAGAGTTCTTTCTGTCCCCAGCGCTTAGTGCAGTGCTGAGGTTTGGGTTTGGGCTGGGATAGAGTTCTTTCTGTCCCCAGTGCTTAGTGCAGTGCTGAGGTTGGGTTTTGGGTGGGAATAGAGTTCATTCTGTCCCCAGTGCTTAGTGCAGTGCTGAGTTTGGGTTTGGGCTGGGATAGAGTTAATTCTGTCCCCAGTGCTTAGTGCAGTGCTGAGTTTGGGTTTGGGCTGGGATAGAGTTCTTTCTCTGCCCAGCGCTTAGTGCAGTGCTGAGTTTGGGTTTGGGCTGGGATAGAGTTCTTTCTCTCCCCAGTGCTTAGTGCAGTGCTGAGTTTGGGTTTAGGGTGAGAAGAGCACTGACAGCACTCTGCAGTGTTAGCTCTTGCAGTGTTTACCCTAACTCAAGGACTTGTCAGCTCCTCACTCTGCCCTGCCTGGGAGGGGCTGGAGGAGCACCAGGGCACAGCCAGGACCTCAGGAGGAAAGGTGGCCAAGGGCTCAGGAACACCCAGCATCACAGCTGAATTTTATTTGCATCTCTTGCTTTCCTTGGGGTTTATTTTTATCTCTTTTGTTACTTTCCTTTTCATTACAGCAATTGATTATTTCACTTTAATTCAATTATTAAACTGTTCTTGACTAGTGAGTTTTCTCACTTTTCCCCTTCCCAGCCCCTCTGGAAGGGGCAGGGGAACCTGTGCAGGGCTTAGTTGCCAGCTGGGGTTAAACCACAGCCAATTCCCTGCTCGCTCCTCGGCAGCACCTGGAGGAGACTGGAAGCAGAGTGACTGCTCACATGAGATGATCTTCAATGTCCAAACAACAACCAACATAAAATTGCATCCAAGCTACACTACAGGGCACGTTTTCAGCATTTTTTGTGTGGGGGGAGATGATGCTTGGGGAGTTAACTGCAAAACTCCCATTACTAATAGAAGTCACACAGCTAAATCCCCACAACCTATAAGGAAAATATTGCCTTCCATTTCTGTCTGGTATCACTCCTGATCTGTGCTGACAGCACTCTCATCATGAATAACATTATGTCAGGCTGCCCAATGATTCCTGAAACTGTCAACAACGTTTAAAGTCAACTTCTCCAAACTTTTTAAAAGTTAATCATCTTCACTCTGGAAGCATAAAAGTTGAATGCAATAGAAAATGTGCAGATTCACAGCAAGTTTTATTGACCTGCTGGCCAAAGCCTTCATCTGGCTGCTCAACCATTTACATACAACAAAGCACTATCTATAGAAAGGGTGTCCTTAAAGGCCAGAATATACATGAGATGGCAGAGCTGAGAAAGTGTGGAGAATAGTGCACAGTGTACTTGACTTTTACACTAAATTATAAAAGCCCTCAGTCAATCCAGTGTCTGCAATCAGCCCAGTTTAGGGAGCTTCACTGTAACACCACGTACAAGCACAGCTGAGGAGGAAAAACTCTTGAGAGATCTTAATTTCCTTGTCTTCTTCTGTTGCAATCTGACTTACAATGCCACATTTTGCAAAGCATCAGTCCTTCAATTTCCCTCAATTTATTTATTCTTTTAATTACTACTCATCAATGTGATGAGAAGTTCCAGAGGGAAAGGCTGAAGAAAGAGCAATCAACGTGCTCTTTACTAGCTGAAAGGGTAAATTTTCTTCACTAGTCCCCCCTAGGCAGGTCCATAGGGGGCACTAGCAAAGGAAATACTTTCTTTCTGAAAGGCAGCCGATCAACTTTGCGTTTTTAAATGACTCAAAAAAAAAACATATATAAATTGTTTCAAATTGAGTTCCTGATAAATGCTGTACACATTTTAAACACCTGTGTATATCATCTTTTTCTTGGTAATTTTGCACTTCCCTTTTGTTGTCTAAAGGGGTGTTTTCAGCAATAATGACATTAACTTGTACTCCTACCTCTGAACTATTGACCTACACATAGCCAAGGTGGCAGGAGTTGATCCAAACTGAACTTTGTGAATCTTCATTACTCACAAATCTTCCACCCTGTGCTTCTCTCAAAGCTGCAACTCCTTCAATCAATGATCACATTAGATCATGTTGGGATTCACTTTTTAAAAAAATTGAGATTTACTCTTAATGCCCAGCTGAATGCACTGAAGAAGTCCAGAAACAAAAAAGCCAAAGAAAAAAAGAGATGCAGGAATCATTATTTTATAATACCCAGACTATTATGCCAATTTTGCATTTTGGGGTTTAATTTATTATTTTCAATATATTTTCAATTGTATTTATTAATTGTATTAATTTATTATTTTCAAATTATTATTTTCAATTGTATTTGCTGGCAACACATCTGCTTCACTCTCTGCACTGTTGAACTGAAGCATTTAACAAAGCAGCCAACAAAACCTCTGTGCACTGCACTGAAGTCCTCTTCAAAGAGCCCCAGTTTTTTGGGGTTTTTTATAAGAAAGAGAGGATGTATCTGTCAGCTTCTCTCAAGAGCTAACAGGGAACAGCTCCATTTGTAGACAAGGGCACAGTTTTTCTGATGGTTCCATATTAACCTGGGAAAGCCTTTAAACCATGGATATTTCCCCAAAATGTGTTTCTACTGGTCCTTTTCACTTTTGAAGGAGCAGAAAGAGGATGAAGTAGAATGGAGAAAGAGTCTCATGGAATGCCCACATGATAGGGCCTGTCTTAAGGAAAGCTCTTATCTGTAAAAAATTTATTCAGTCATGAGAATCTAAACATAGCTCCCTGCTCACAGAGAAAACACAAATGGCACACAAAAGCCCTCTCATTTTGGGGCTGGGTAACCATGGATAAAATAAAGCAAGGAAGAAGTAAAAGTGGTCAGAAACTGTTTGCTTTCAAGTCCTTTCAAGTGCCCCCAGTCAAGCCATTGATGTGGTGTGGCCCAGAAAGAGACAAAGCACAAGGAGATCTACAGCTCATTTGTGTATTTGTGTGTTGAACACTGCTGCCTTAGACTGGACATTGATTCCTAAGGAACAGGAGAATTTTCTCTCTCTTTTCCTCCCTCTTTTCTTCTCCGTGGCCAGAGAGCTGTGCTGGTGACAGGAGGTCACTCATGAGCACCAGGTTCTCTGACACCAATAATTCTGTCATCTCAGGGCATCCAGCCACTGTGAGCACCTCCCATGTGTGCCAAAAAATGCGCTGATGTTCAATCCTATGGCAGGTAAATTCCCTCCATCAAACAGATACATCTGACATGGTCCTGAAATGTGACCGAAATGTGACTGAAATCCAGCCCAGGCTGTTCACCAGTGCAATTACCACAAAAGAAAAAAAAAGAAGATAAATACATAGAAAAAAATAGTGGGAGTGAGGGTGATAAAGCACTGGACAAGGTGCTTAGAAACAGAATAAGATCCTGAATAACCTGAATTAACTTCCAGCTGCACCTCCTTTGAGTGAAGGGTTGAAGCAGATGGCTGTCAGAGGGCTTGTTCCAACATAAATTCTGATTCTCAGTGTGGTTTGAATGGCCAAACTGCCCACTGCTAGTGGCTACTTGAGGGCTGCTTAAGTGGCAAACATTTGCCATGCATCCCATTCTCCCAGGGAAATTTCTCATTCAGGTGAAAGAGAAGGTAAAATTGTTTAAAGTGCCAGACCAAGAAACTGTAACCTGTCCCTCCAAGTTTTTCACACCTCCTCAAAGTCCTATATGAAAAATAATTCTTAGATAATAATTCTTACCAATTCTTGGAATAAACACAGATCTTCATACTTCCAATGATTATTCAGAAATTATTTTGGTGCAGGAGCAAAGACTCTGTTTGCAAAGACAAAATTCATTCAGGGGTTGCTTCAAGCTCTGCTTGAATGTTTAGAGCAACTTTTTATGCAATCTGACATTCCCAAAAGAACTGACAGTAATGGACTGGAAACACAGGGAAACCATTACAGAACACAGAAAAAAAAAGTTTCAAAAGAAAGGGAATTTAAGAGCTAAATTTCTTTAACTGGCTCTGATGAGGGACTGGCTGAACAGAAACGCTTTGAGGAGCTTTCAGACTAACAAGATGACACTCTCCATTGCTGCAAAGCACAACACAAAACTTGGACGTGAGGCTGGAGAAATATTCCCCTCTGGCTTTTGTTTTGTCAGATTTGATGGAGCCAAGCAGGCTTCCCAGGGATCAGCAATGAGGATGGAAAGGCCTCCCAGGGAAGCACTGGGGTCCCCAGGAGAAAGGTCCTGGAGCTCTGGGAACCTGTCGCAGACAACTTTTATGAGAAATCCTTTCTTTAGGATTTTTCCTCCTGAAAAGCTGAGAGGCCTCAGGAACAAAATGTAAACATTGATTATCTGCTGCTGTGGAATGCAACAGGTGCACCTGTGATGTTGGATGTTTGTAATTGGTGGCCAATCACAGTCAGCGGGCTCGGACAGAGAGCCGAGCCACAACTTTGTTATCATTCCTTCCTATTCTATTCTTAGCTGGCCTTCTGATGAGAACCTTTCTTCTATTCCTCTAGTATAGTTTTAATGTAATATACATCATAAAATAATAAATCAGCCCTCTGAAACATGGAGTCAGATCCTCGTCTCTTCCCCAATCCAAGAACCCCTGTGAACATGGTCACACTCCTCCTCTTGAAAAGTACAAAACATCTAAATGTGTCTTCAGAAGTGCATACCAGGGCATTGCTGTGATGACAATAAATGACAGACTTGACAATAAATACTCCACCCTTTGTGCTGGGGCTGAAGCAGACACTGATCTTTCCTGAGACTTTAACAATTCTCTGTGAGTATTCTTCCACCTCTCTAGCTTCAGCATTCAGTAAAGCTCTTGGTCACCCTGGAAATGTTTTCTAAAATGCTGTTTTAAATTCTTGATTCCTGGCCTTCCTTTTTTTCTCTCCTTGATAGTTCCTAGCTGGAGATAATGCTCTTTGGTGACCACATGCATGTGTAGCACACCCCAGGAAGAGTAATATGACTTTATTTGTGTTATGATGTCTGTTTAACAAGTGATGGGCCCCATTACTTGTCCACACCCCATCACTTTTCCACAAGATGCAAGAGCAATGTAGGCCAACAAAAGTTACTAAATTCCCACTCTCCACCCATCTTTAAGAACAGGAAAGCTAACTCTAGAGTCTCCTCAAATTATAATGTAGCTCAAAGTAGCATTTTTAACTTGTTATGTGGAGTAATTCTGGTTCTTTCTAATAATGGGTGAAGATTTCTACCCCTCTGTCCCTTACAATTTTGGAGCATTCTAAATTTCTGGTTTCTTCAGAATTAACATTGCTACTAAAATAGAAAATTTCCATTTGAATAACTTGCAAAATATTCCTCTCCCTTTATTTATACTGCTGAGAGTCTCTGATTGATACCTCACCCTCCAAATCTTTCCCTCACGCAGTGCCAATCTTGTGCTGAAGGGTGCTGTCCTTCTCCTTCTTGCACACAGATGACACAGAGCCATTTTTCCTCCCTCACCTCATTTTATGGCCTCGCAGAATTCCTGTGGACATTCTCCCCAGAGCTTGGAGGACTGGGCTCATTGTCTGTGAGGTGACAACTGCTCCATCCACACGCCTGCAAAACATCTCAGCAAGTCACTCCAATGGACAAAGTCTGGGGTGTTTGATTTAATTCTCACTCGAGAGTTCCTCTCAGGAGAACTCGTTCAGGTGTACCCAGAGAGGTGTGCATTGAAACAGAACAGGATTAAATGTCCTGCCTATACCCAGAGCCCTGCACCTCAGACTCTTCCTAAAACACTAATTAATTAATTAAGACTCAAGTTATTCTCCGTGGTGGAGAAATACAGCTTTGCCTGCTCTATGTAGGTCAAGGTCCGAGGCAGAAATAGGCCAAGTTAATTGGCCACAATCCAACAGACAGCATGCAGCAGAACTGGAAATTCAACTATGACCTCACTGCCAAGATGTCTCACATTCCCCACCCAAAAAGTCAGCCGTACCTTCATTCATTCCTTCCTCCTGAACACTTGCAATTTTGTAACTCGATGACCATCATTTCCAGTTAGAGCGAGCAACACATCACTGAAGCAGCTCTTAGACTCTTCTTTAGAGGAGGAAAATATAAGTACAGTACTCCAGAGCAATGCAGAATAAGAGGTTTAGGGTTGTTAACCTGATACTTGCTCTGATTTGATCAGCACAGTCCCGGTTTGGAAAGCTCAGACAAGCTAAAATTGGTAACTTTGATATTTTTGTGACTTTATGTCATCATCCATAACACTGCTGTATAGCAAAACATTATACATGATGACATAACACCTGGAGAAAGCATTGTGCTTATCAGAAAGGCTGTGGGTTCAGCCAGTTCAGCTCAAGACCTCGTGAGCATTTCTGAGCTCTCAGCCAGGCTCTATCAGCTCTGGTTATTACCTCCATCCTTTTTCTGGCAAGCTGCTCCAAAACAAGAGGCAAATAATGTGCCTGCATTGTCTGCCCTGTGCAAAAGCCACACAAGGGTTTAACAGTTTGATGCACAGCAAGAGAGGTACAGGTCACTGTTATGGCATGACCTTGTGAAGGTAACCAAAAAGAAATTTAAAATAAAAATTAAAAAAAAAAAAAAAAGAATGCTGTGCCTTCACATACCTGTGCCTTTTGTGTGAAGGCAGCTTTAAAACATGTGTCAGGGAAGCCAGAATAGTGCTAGTGAAAGAAAGTGGAAGAAAAGTTGCCTGTGTCTCCAAGCAAATCCCCATCACCTCTACAGTGAGGCAGCAACTGTTCAGCCCAAAGTTTAAAGCGACTCCTGAAATTCAGCATCGCTGGGGCCTGGCTGCCTAATAGAGACTACAGGGTGTTGAGAAGCACAGTATATTATTTCATTAAGTGCTTTTTGGGAGAAGGGGATTTAGAAGTAAAACTGCTGGCTTTGTGGGGCAAGGTTACGACCTTTGACAACTTTGGAGCTTATCTCTTTCATCTTCCCACTCCCCCGAGACCCCGAACTTGCGGAGGGATGGAAGCGGGTAAGCCGGGGCCAGACAGAGTCCAGCATTGTTGTGGGGCTGCCTCCTCTCCCTCTCCCTCTTTCCCCTTCTCTCTCTCTCTGCCTCTCCCTCTCTCTCTCTCTTTTTTTTCCCCCCTAAACAAAACAGATCTGAACTGAGCCAAGGAAACAAAAATGTATTGTTCCTCGCAGATGGAAGCGAGTGTCGCCTAGGTAACCAGATTAATCTCCTTTTTCTCTCCCTTCCTCTCTTGTAGTGCGGTAATCGGTGGGCTCTTTTCACAAAAAAGCCAGCCTCAAAGCTGGGGCTCTAACTAGGTTCCTAATTAGCTGCAATTTACAATGAAGACAACATGATGAGATAATAGAAATTTGCAAAATAATGACATACCTCAGCAAAATATTCCTCCTCCTAAGAACCATTTTTATACAAAAACAATAAAGAGGGCCCTTCTAAAGCAAAGCTGGAAAATGGTGGTGTATTATGTGACACAGAACATTATTGTTCGCCTCTTGTTCCCCCAATCAACAGCTTATTGTTTGGCATCTTAAATAAAAATGACTCAAATACAGGCCACATAATGATCTCCATTGCGCTAATACACTGTATATACAGAGTAGTCAAAAATGTACCCAAGCCAAGGCCAGTGGGGCTGATAAAGTAGCAGGGCCCAGAAAGGTAATTTACAATACAATGCACTAACTATTATTGCTGGCCTTAATCACACTGATATCTCCCTGATTCCTGTCAGGATGAGCTCCCACATCAAAAAGGGCACTTGAGCGGGGGGCAGCCCGTTAATGAAATATGATGGCTCGCATTTGTTTTCATGTGGTGGTTGGCTCAAACGAGGCAGCTCCAGACTGTTAGCCAACAGTCTTCCCTTGTGCCACATCAAAGGCTCCCATTGATGGCAGGGAGGGAGGGCAGGGGGATGGCGGGGAGACAGCGCCGAGGGAGGAGCGCTGGGCAGCTCAAAGCACCATTAAATCCTAATCTCTACCTTATGTCCCAAGGAGGAGAGAGGGGAGGCAGAGCTGGCTGCGGCCAGCCTGCTTCCCCAGCTCCAAGGGGAGGAGTGGCAGCAGCTCCATGGGATATGGTCCTGGAGAGGGCATGGGGCTGCACAAGGCTCACTGCTGATGTGGGGAGCACACTGAGCTCAGGGCAGCTTTGATCCCAACAGAAAGGTTTCAGAAATAGCAACAGATTGCCTGAAACTGCCAGGAAGAGCAGCAGCATCGAAAGTCACTCTTGATTTGATCTGTGGGCTCACAGGTGTTGATTGGTGTGGCTGCAAGGGTTGGTGACCTGCAGATCTGCAAGGACTGTCCCTCCAAGAAGTGCAACTGTGCCCACTTTGGGCAAGGATGGAAGAGCATTATCACATACCCTGACCTGGTCTTCTGGTTCCTGAGAATGGAAAGAAGCCTAACTTCCTTCACAGAGTAATTGAGAGGCTTGAGTCATGTCATATTACACAGAGCAAGCCCAGTGCTGAAATCTCCTGACAGGGAATGTGGCTCCAGCCAGGTCCTGCAGGACAGTTCACAGCAAGGGCTAACCTTTTCCAGAACCACTGCAACTCCACTGCCATCTGTTTATACAACTTCTTTCATCCTTCTCAAAGCACTACATGGTATTATAAGTTAGTTGAGGAGCCACTGAATACATCAATGCTGAACATTATGTGCAAGAACAAGGAAAAGAAGATTTTACAAGCACCCCAAATATACCACTTTGAATGACCACTGCCATGAGGTTTAAACAGGACACAGGGCAACTGGGCTTTGGGGTTTGAGATATTATTCAAAACACTCACATAAGAAACATATTGATCCCGAGAGCCTTTGGAAGTGTAATGTGACACCTTTAAATCAACAACAGTGAACATTCAAACAATAATATATATAAAAAAAAAGAGAAGGATGCAGGTTTGAGACAGAGAACAGCACAGGAAATAGATTTCAATTTTGGAATTGAAATCTATTTTGGGTCTGCTGTAAACAAACACTGGAAAGATTTCTAGGAAAAAGAGAACAAGGTGGACAAATGTGAAGCATTCAGTCTTTAAATAGAAATAAACAGCAAGCAATAGATGGTCAGATCCTTGTGTGCTTAATCCTATTCTCTCCATGCAAAGTGTGATTCAGCTGTAGAATAAGGTGTCATTTAATGTAACAGCATCAAAACTGCCTCTGAAAAACAAAATAATGTGTGAGGTACTTGAACTGCTTGTCAGGCAGCCCTACTCCAACTAATGCTGAGCATCTTCTTATCCCATTGACTTCTCCCAGCATGGGAGCTGGCAATCTACCAGAAGTATGCTGACACACAGGATCAGGCAGCACCCAAGAAAAGAGCAGGAAAGTGCAGAAAATGGCTTTGAACCTGTGAACCCAGTTCAGCGTAAATCCCGTGTTGACATTACTGATCATAGAAGTCGCTAGTGGCCAACTAAAAGCCAGATCTAAAGATTGCTGTGTTAGCTTGTTGTTTGTTGATTTTTTTTTTTTGTTTTCACATACTATATACATTTCTATGGAAGGCTAAATATAGCCTGTTCCTTTCAGGCTCATCTGAAAAAGCAGACCCAGTTTAAAATTTAGAAGCAAGCTTTTTACCTGGTACATTTTTCTCCTTTGGAGGCTTACACCATAGTTTTGCTTAATCTACCTGGAGGTTTCATCCTTGCATGCTCAGATAATCCTGTGTGGAACAGCCTCCAGACACCAAAACTCAGAGAAGTGGGAGCAGTGTTGTTGCCCTGGACATGCCATGGCAGAGTGAGAACAGCAGCTCTGTACCTGCACCTGGTATGCCTAACACCAGCTTGCCATTTTACACAGAAAACATCCAGGGAGCTCTTCCAGCTCCTTGGATGGATGAAACAATTCAGAGAGAGTTAGTTCCTCACAATTACAGAGCTCTAGCTGATATTGCAGGTGCATGGCACAAATGGAATCCAATTGGATTTCTGTGCATTCAGCAACTGAAGGTTTGGGAGCCTGAATATTAAACTTTTTCTCCACAACAATCCCATCCAAAGCACTGCACCATAGGAGGTCAAAACACTGGGCATAAACCTGCAATATGAATCCTGTTATTCCTTCCCCTCTTTTTCTTTTTTAAGTTAACAGAACTGTTTGTGTAAACCAACGCTGCAAGGCTGGACACTCAGCGTGTTTTCTTGTCTGGCATCCCGAGTGTCTGGCACAGACTGTGTGACCCAGGATCTGTCTGAGATCATCTACACCATTCCCCTGGAATAGCACCTGCGCCCTCGTGGCCTTGGATGGCTCTCACAATACAAATTTACAAATGGCTTTTGAAAATTACCCAAACATCCTTCCCATGAGCAAAATCTGCGGCGACACAACTGCCTGGCCTTGGTTTTATTATGATTATTACCACTCCCAGCCTTTGGGGAGCTTTGTGTGTGTCAGCACATTTCTTTAGCATCTCTGATAGCCTTCAATCTTCCTGCCTTTTATACCTTTGAACCAGTTGCAAACAGCAAGAAAAACTACACAAACCATGGGGTCGCTCAGCACACAAGGAAAT
>NW_005054482.1:463352-487093 GCF_000277835.1 Geospiza fortis | reverse complement strand
GAGGAATGGTTTGAATCAATAACCAAAGGCTTCAGTTTTACAAACCCTTGAGCCATCAGAGCTCAGAGTCCTTGGTGCACCAGCCCCAGCCTCCCCCACCCTGCACACACACGTAACACATATAGAAAAGAAATGCTGGCAGCCTGGCATTAACAATGTTCATTCAGTGCTCTTTACTTAAAGGCAAAAACAATTAAGTGAAACCTTGAAGTAATCTCATTCTGCCTATTTAGCCTCTTCATCCCTCAATGTGTGGTTAGTAAGTGTTGCAATCAGGGGCTAAGGCCTGCTATCATTCGGCCTTAATTAAAAAAGACACAAGCAGTGGAGCTGTGAATTAGAAATGTAACAACGCACTACCCCTGATTAATTCGAGGCTCATGTTGGATTAATAACTCCAAACAAAGAACAAAAGGAAATTGTTATGCGAATTGCAGTCCTCCCAGGCCAGACAAAGGTCAAATCACAGGATTTCAATTTCATCCGGAGTCGCTTAATCAACTCCCTCGGAAGGAAGACCATATGCAGCCCTGAAAGCTCCCCATTGTAGTCCTGTTGTCACTGGACCTGAGAGACAGCACACAGATAATCCCAGCTATTCCCCATCTTTTCTCCTTCTTGTCTGTTCCTTTTCTTTTTTTTTATTTTTTTTCTTTTTTATTTCAGTTTTTTTTTCCTCCCCCCACTATGACAAAAGCCCTTCATTAGGGCTAATGATTAAGGAATAATCTGAAGCCCAGACGGGATAGTATCTGTGGGAAAGTGGCTTTTGTGGCTGCTGCCCTGTGGCAGCATCCTGGCTCTCAGTCCCCACACAGCTGCAGGGGTAGCTCCTCATTTTGGGGGAGTCTTCTGTGGCAGGGGCGGAAAGCACAGAAGCCACAAGCTGCTGTGCTTCATTGCACACCACAGAGTCACTTACCCTCAAACTTGGGGGTGTAAAACAGGATGTTTGGGACATTCAGTGTGCTGCCTGCATCTTCATGCAGAGGTCTTTTGGGGATGTTAGCTGAGGAAAAAGGGTTTTACCAGTCTGAAACCCCATTTCCAACCAAAACTAAGCCACAAAGAATAAAACCCCATCTTTTCTTGCCCCCAGTGAAATGATGATGGAGCAGAACAGCCTCAGTTTTCATGATCTTGGATATAGTTAGCAGGAACAGGGCATGTCCCCCTGCTCCCATGGAACATGACTTCTTATAACTCACATGGCAGAGCATTTTATATGGACTGCACTGCAATTTATTCTATATTAAAATAAAAGGAAAGTTTGGGTCTGCTTGGGAATCTGGTACCTCATGCCAAGAGCAAGCCTTTAGAAATGACAGAAGAGCAAGAGAGAACCTTCAGGGGGTCCATCCCCACCTTCAGTGCCTTCTGGAAGGGCTCAGCCCATCAGCTCAGGAGCACCAGCGTGCCAAAGAGCTGCCAGCAGCTGGCCCAGCCCGCAAGGGCAGGTACCCCTCTCAGCTAGATCCCTATTGTTTGTACAATCTCAAAAGGCAGGCTGGAATGTCTCAGGGTTTAGTTCATTGGGGGTTTTGTTGTGTGTTCTGTAACAAGAGCACAGTTTGGGACCAAATTTACTGTCCCCAGGAACTGGCTCCAGCAAGAGGCCAGGAGCCAACACTCTCCCCACCTTGACCTAGACCTCTTGCTTAACTCAAACAAACCTCTCCTGATTTACATGGAAATAAGGTACAAAGACTCAAGCAACAGTTCTCTTCTAATCTTAAATTCTGGTTCAGATAACATTCTGTGCATGAGCTCCTTGGTGTAGGATTGCTGACAAATGCACCAGGACTCTGAGCCGACCTTACCAAGAGACACCCAAAGCCCAAGGAAACCACACAAAACCTGGCACTAGCACCTGGCACTGCATCAGCAGCTTCCAAACCTGCAGGCACTGCCGAGCAGGAGTTATGGCTGGGATGTTACACGCCCTGGGGAAATGCAGATTCTGTGGAGATCTCTTACCTGTGCTAGGTGCTGGGATAAACCTGCAGGTCGCTGGGTGAACTCAAAAGCAGATCCTCTTCTGACTCTCAGCTTGGGATCATCTCCACTCAGTTCTGTCACAAGCTGCACTTGGTCCTCTTGCCAAGGGGCTGCTCACACAATTGTGCCTCTGAATTAGCTGTTGGAGGGGAAGAAGTGGTTTGTGAATTGCCCTTTCCTACTCAGAAATATTCCAGCTTTAAATATTAACCCAATACATGACTATTCAACTTCTCTGATGCTTTCCTTTTAAGTATCCATACTCTCTTGCTTTACATATTGATTTCTTAGCATGCAACCAAAAATTAAGATGAAATACCTACTGTGCCACGGAAAAAGAGAGTCATATACTCTGAAATCCTTTTGCCTGTGTTATACCACGTTATTAAATCCAAATTGCACAGAATGCAAATTCTGTTAGAAATGAATCTTTCAAGCATTCCACCAGCTCCAAAATGTATTCAAAAAATAAGTTTTGAAATCTGTTACTATTAGAAGCTCAGCAACAAATTAACTTCCATGCACTACCAGCTATTTTTGCTACTTGCACTCTTCAGCACGAAAGTAAAATGCAAGTTTTAAGTATGCAGCTCCAAAAGTTTAGCCCATGTATTCATCTGTCAGAGAAAGAAACGAGTGCCCATATCCCAGTAAGAGCAGCAGGGTGACAAGGTTTCCCTTCCCATTCATGTTGAAAGTTTAGCTTGCAGCCTTCAGTCAAAAAGGAGAAGGACTGGTCACACATTTCTCATGTTTTCTGATTATTAGAGAGCAAATCAGTTTCTTCTCGAGAGTGAAAGAATCACAGAACCATTTAGGTTGGAAAAGACCTCTGAGATCAAGTCCAAGCTTTGATCACCATGTTGGCAATTCAACCATGGCATTTAGTGCCACATGCAGTCATTTGTGAACACCTCCAGGGACCTTGACTCTGCCACCTCCTTGGGCAGCCCATTCCAATGTTTAACAACCCTTTCTGTCAAGAAATTCCTCCTGATGTCCAACCTGGACCTCCCTTGGTGTGGCCTAAAGCCATGTTCCCTTGTGCTGGGAGAAGAGGCTGACCCCAGCTGGCTGTACCTTCCTGTCAGGGAGCTTAAAGAGTGGTAAATTCTTTATCCTGAGCCTCCTTTTCTCCAGGATAAACAGCTCCCTCAGCAGCTCCTCACAGGCCTTGCTGTGCTGGTCTCCCCAGCTCTGGGAGATGACATTTACTCCTCTCAACACAGGACATGCACCTCTCACTTACCGGCCAGTTGTGTGCAAATAAACAAAATAAATTTTAAAAAAATGTGTGCAAATGAAAGCTGATGTGCTAAAAAATAGCTCAGCACAGTGATGAAATACATCCATTGCTGCTGCAATGCTGCAAAACCAAAACAAACAAACAAAACCCCAAAAAACCTCCCAAAAACCACACAAAAAACAACAACAAGAAACCCCCCTAAAAACATAAAAACTCCCAACAACAACAAAAACCCAAAACCAAAAAAACCACCTCAGGATACTTTTCTTCTGCTTTCTACAGACAGAGTCAGGGGCATCTGCTCTCTCCCAGCCCAAATGCCAGCCCACCCCAGCTATGCAAAGGTTCCTACAGCCTACATAACCTACAAATCTGCTGAGGATGAGGAGGAAAATAATTTATTTAAGTGGCTGCAGACCCAACCAGCCCCACTGCTAAGTTTGGCACGTGCATGCTGAGTCTTGAAATCAAACTTTGCTCATCTTCATAGCTCCTGCAAACACAGTGGCCAAAAACAGCTTCCAAGGAGCTGCACTGGATGGGACAGGCATGGCCTAAAACAGCAGGCTGCCCTAAATTCCTGTGCAATCCCCCAAAACTGACCATGCTTGGAGCCCATCCCACTCTCCTTGCTCCTCTCAGCTCTCTCTGAAGCCTTATGGATTTTTATAAATCTCAAAGCATCCACAACAGGCCAGCACTGAAAGCTGCCCTCAGCTTGACTTGCTCTTTTCTTTGTGGCAATAATCTCAGAGCTGTGCACCTGTATCTTTAAGCAAATAAACCAACACATTTCCCTGATTTTACTTGACATTTTTTCTTATCCTTTCCCTTTACGTAGGAGCTGCCTCTTTCTCTTCCTTTCCACTCAAACCAGCCACCAGTGAGAAACATTCCTCCTCTGTAGCTCTTACCAAGTGTGAAAGAGCTTTCACATATCTTTACCTCACTGACCCTTCATCTCTTTTCAAATCACAGATAAGAAACAACATTTCCTTATCTTGCTAAGAACTGGGAACACTTTCCACTTCTATTACAGTGTTTGCCACCCCTATTAAACACTCTAAGAGCCTGCATGAAAAAAAAATTATGCATAAATATGGTAGTTCTCTGATAGATTCCAAGCAACCAGTTTTTCAGTGGATAGCACTCCAAACTGTACTGCAAGCAAGCAGCTGTGTCAAAAGATTAAATATGATGGGATGTGCAGAGAAAACCAGTTATGTCAAGCCCATTTGCCTCTCCCAAAGAAAACCAAGCCAACCAACCAGAGATAATGTGGGTTCTTCTATTCACCTTACCAAAATGCCACTTCCACTGGAAAGATAAAATCACAGCACAGCAAATTAGGTTTTACACCTGGATAATTTTTCCCAAGAAGTCCAGCACCTTTGTTTAAGCTCAACTTAAAGGAGTGCAGACCATTTCTAAGTGTTGCTGGGTAGCTGCTTCTCTCCCTCTTAGGACTTGGCATTAAACAGGACAAGACACAATTTCCTTGAAAGATACAGCTTTCATTCCAAGATGCAAAAATATTTCATGAAACACTTTTTTTTTTTTTAATTTTCATTTTTGGCCAGCTTTAATGGTAATTATGGGGATTGCCAATTATTGTTATAAATCTGGAAGCACTGCAGTAACTTCCTTGTAAAAGAATTTATAAAACACTTCAACAAAGTTATCAGGAATCTTATCTAATTCTTCATTGCTCTGATGAGATATTGCATAAAGGAGCAAGACTAAGAGTCTATTCATGTTGTATAAGCCTGGAAAGAGGTTCCAGAAGCTTAAAAGAACTGGATCCCATAAATAATTTCACCTTTGCCTTTTTTTTTTTTTTTTTACATTTCCTTGTGAAATCTGTCTCCTTTGCTTTGATGCCTTTGATTGAAAGGCATTGTGTAAATGACTCGCGTTTGCACAGCTCTGAAACAGGAACGCCAACAAAAGCCAAAACATACAATTTGGTGTCTTTGCCTGCTGACTAAACACTTTTCCTTGGATCTCCCTTTGCTTGGAGGGTAAATTGTTAGTTTCAAAGCTGAATGACTGCTTCAGTGAGTTGGGTAGCAGACTATTGGTACAGTGTGATAATTAAGGGATCTTAGTTCTTAAACAATGCTGATAAAACAGAAATCCCTCTCCCTTTTTTCTGGATTACCTTTAGAACTGAAATCAGAGCACGTAAAATGAATAATAATTTGCACCTTCTGTGAATGATAAAAGATTGAATCAAATTTTAACTAGAGTCTATTTGTAAATCCCTCAGGATGACATAATTACTATTCAACACATACCTTAATTAGCTGTACACATCTATTTCATAGTATTTAACAGGTTTAAACAGCTCCTATTGTCTGCTGAATGGATGTTCCATTCTTATCAAAATGGAAACTATCCTGAATTTCCTAAACTGGAGGAAACTTGCTCACAGAAGTTAAGAAATTATCTGGAAATTACTGCTCCTATAGTCAAATTGGTTTTGGTTGGGTTTGTTTGTTTGTTTTTCACTTTTAAAGTTGTTTCAAATTCACCAGTGGTACAAAGAATGGCATTGCACTGATGTAAATTATTGTTGCTGCTGCTTTTTTCCCTTTGATGAAAAAAAGTCATAGTTGCATTGTCTGGTGAAAAGAAAAATCTGTTCAAACTTTTGCATAGAATTTGAAACTAATAACAGGCTAGGCAAGGACATGATTTCTTCTCTTGGTTTGGATTACAGCACGGCCTCACCTCTAGAAAGCACTGCTGCTCTCACTGCTCCATCACGGATCAGCAACTGGCTGAAATTTGGCAAGCCATGCCTTCAGGTGGGACTGAGGAATTGCCATTTGAGCCCTTGGTGCCCACGCTGTGCACAGCAGTACCTGCCCAGCTGCAGAGGCTGCCCCTGAAACCGGTGGGGTCTGCAGGACAATGAGCTTTGCTCACACATTCACACGTGCAGCTGCCCTGAGCTGGGCCTTGGGGCAGACCCCAAGCACGACCTTCCCTAAAATCAGAGAATCCCAGAACCCCACAGGTTGGAAAAGACCCCAAAGGTCACTGAGTCCAGCCATATCCCAACACTGCCAGGTCCTCCACTGAGCCACGTCCCACAGTGCCACCTCCACCCTTCTTTTCAGCATCTCCAGGGATGCTCCAGCAAATGACAGTGACACTGATGGTGCACGGACACATTTGCACGTGGTATGATTTCCTATTTTCTCAAACTGCCCCAAATGAGATCAAAATGTTTGCTGAAATACTCATTTTACACTCTATGCCCCTTGCCTTCTGTCCCCCCAGAAGTGTGATGCTGCAGACAGCTGACCCTTCAGACAACTCACTGCTCCCAGAGCCAAATCCAATGGAAGATAATCAACACCCAGGAAAACGATGGAGGCTGAGCTGGGCAGAGGAAAAGCAGGACTGGAAGTGCTTTGTTCTCCCAGACACCTTTTTTTACTGGTTTTACCGGGATCACAGGGAAGCCAAGACCTCCACAGTCACAGTAAGGCAGCACTGCCAGGAGCCAAGAGCCCAGGGACAGGGAAAAACCAAGCACGCTGCTCTGGCGGAGAAAATAAACAACTTGAGGAGAAGGTCTGAAAGATATTGTAGGTACTACCCCTCCCAACTACCCAAAAGTCACAGACCAGACTTAAAGTGGAAAGATTTACCATAAACAATAATGCTTAGAAACATACAAACAATAATTCTTAGAAACATACAAACAATGCCCCCAATGCATTTGAGATCCTTTTATCTTTCTCTTACTTCTCTAGGCTGTCCCCATGTCATATTTCAAGTTTTTCACTGCAATTCCTTGTAGCAAAAATGTATTTTTTTACTAAGTGGAGGTAGAGATTCCTTCACATTCATATTATCTCAAAACAGGGCTCTGCAAGACTTGGTACATATTGTAAGCTTCATGATAAAATTGCAGAGTTTTTGTTGGGAAGCTAATCTGAAACAGAACGAAGTCAAACAAAATAAAAACAAACTTATTCAGTTGGGAATGCTTCTTCCTTCATAGTCATGTTTCTTCTTCTGTGTATGATGAAAGTGAAAATTCCCAATCAGTAAAAATTAAAAAGATATGGATCACTCAAATGTATCAATCTGCTCCCTTATCTTTCTCAGCAGATTTAGGGGTGGAGGAGGAAAAAGAAAAGGGGGGTGTGTGTGGTATATATGCCAAGGTGGTTTTTACTTTACCAGCACCTCTTTTTGAACCTCACTTTCCACCCTGCCTGGCTGTGGTGGTCGCTTGCTTGGTACTGGAAAAGTGGCAAATCACAAGGGGAAAAAGGGTGCAAAATGCATTCAGTGTGCAGCATTAATTAGTGCTGGATACTCTCTAATTACACAGAGTACTGCTGATAAAAATAATCATATTACTGATAAATACCCATCAAATTACCGATAAAAATAATTATATTGATTATTATCATTATATATTGCTATATAATTGAGATAATACTATAATTAATATATATTAATATCTTATATAATTATATAAGATATATAGCTTATATATTTAGCTTATATAATTACTACTACTACTACTACTACTACTACTTATTATTATTATTATTATTATTATTATTATTATTATTATTATTATTATTATTATGATACATATCTTATTGGAAAGAGAAGTAGTTCGAGCTCAGCCAGCTACAGAGGAAAAAATCTACAGGAGGCCAAAGAAGGATTTCCAATTCTCTTGCACTTAAATGACATCTGTGAGGAAAGATGCATTTTAATGGAGTACAGAAGAACTTTGGGAGAGTGAAAAAAGCCTGACAGTAGACCCAGGCAGCAAAACCATGAGATTTTGAGCATCATAAAAAGGATGGTGGTACCAGCTCACACTGACCACCCAGTGTGTTCCATCCCCAGCTGAATCCTACTGTCCTACAATACTGATACTGTATTATTTATTATTTGCATTGTATATTATTTGCATTGCAGTATCCCCAGCAAGGCCTCCAGGAAGCCCCACAGGAGTATTTTCATGTTTGGTTGATTAGTTTTGCATCTGCATAAAAATATTTGCCTCGTTGCCTGAAACCTCGACTTCAGCATGGAAATGCACAAAAAGCAGGAAATAAATCTGATCTTTCTGCTTTCCAGCTCCAAGCTGATCAATGCTTAAAATCATTTACTAATAATAATTAAAGATGAAGTTAGTAATACAAAGAATGTCTTAAAATTACATTCAGTGTGTCAGATTTCTGGAAGATCTGAGTTCTGCAAACCTGTTGAGCAGTGAGCACAGGCATCTGAGCCAAAAACTCACTTATTGCTCCAAATACCCCTTCCAAATCTTAACTACTGTCTCTGTGCAATACCTGGCTATGAAAATCACCTGTGATGATACCTGCTCTGCATGGCTGTGGTTTCACCACAAAGGCAGGAACATTTACACGTGAAACTCATTCTGTGGGTAACACTTGGAAAAATAAATATATGTATATGCATCTCCAGAAGAAAGCAAACTTGACAGAAACATCAAGTTTGCCGTGCTGTGTTTTCTAAACACACAATATTGTAGGCAGACACATTGTCCCTACACAATACACTTTGGCACAATCACAGTTCATTCTTGTGTAAATAATTTGGGATAGCATTAGAAAAATTGCAAATATGGCACTCAATTTTATTACGAAAACAACTGATGCAATAGCAACTATTGCAAAAATGGGATGGTAAATAGGCTGGGGTTTTACCAAATTTCTCCTTGGGCCTTTCTGATAGTTAATGAAGATATTTTATTGAAGCCATACAGTCAGGCTGAAGGAGGCTCTACATCCCACAGCAGGAAAGGTAGATACAACTAAGTCAGCTAATTTGGCATATTAATTCATTTGAGGGAATCCAAAAAATGAATTTCTGAATTTTGATATTGTGGACCTGGAATAACATCAGTGGATGCAGAAATCTGTCAAACATGGAAGAAAGGATGGAATAGAACAACTTTTACCACCCATTTGTTCAGTGAGCTTGAGCTGATGAGCATTGCTTTATTCTCAACAAATGAAAAACACCCACAAGCCATGCAGTGGGAAAACATGAATGGCATATTTGGGATCTGCCAAGTAGAATATAGCTGGAAAAAAATTTGGTCCTAAGTCCCAAAGTATAGCAGATCTGTGCCCTGATTAGCTTACATTCATCCAAACCTCCTTCTGTGCCCTGTGCTTAGATTAGGTTGTGCACACAACCTATTTTCTATTTATGCAACATCTGCTCTGCTTTGAGATTGTGAGCAAGAACATTTCCAGGCTCCAAAGCAGGATGAGATTACAGACTGGCAAACTGAGCTGGATAAAACAGGGCCAGAGCCACAAAGATTTAGGTTCAACTCAGATTATTTAAGATTCCAAAAATGTCTCTATTTCACATTAACATAAGTGATTTCCCATATTTATACCTCCTTCCAGTTTTGAGAAGGAAGAGAAACAGAGTGCTTAATTAGTAGAAGTTCATCTAGTGCTGTTCTTTCACATGACCAGAGTGACAAATCTTGTGGCCATCATGTGTAGTGCCATAATTAAACCTTCAGCCCTGATTATTCAGACCCTGGAGAGTCATCTAAGCCCTGTCATGCAGACACAGTGATGTCCTCCTACCACTGGGATGAAGAGGGGAGTACAGGAGGCCTCCAAGCACAGATCTTTCTCCCTTGATGCCAGCATGAAAAATGTTCATCTTGTGGGAGCACTGAGGGGCTATGAGAGGGGAAGAGTGCTGCTGAAGCAGGGGAGATGGCAGGGTAACACAGGTAACACAGGGTCCCCTGCAGATGACCAGCTCAAAATAAGAAGAAGGAAGCTTTTTTCCTAAAAAGCAACCAGCAAAATTTCTGTTAAATTCTGCAGTAAAATTATCAGTGGTTCCTGTGAAAGCCATCTCTGTGAGCAGCCAGGCCAGGATTTGGGCTGCAGCAGCAACAGCCACCATGCATGGAAGGCCTGCAGAATTTGTTTCAATTAAACAGAAGGTTAAACAGCTGACCAACCTCAGGGTGACTACCAGGACCACAGAGCTGCTCCTGCCTTCCTGCTGGACTGGGCTTTCCTGCCTGCATCCCACACTCCCTGGCAAGGTACAGGTGAGCAGAGGTGCTGCTGCTGCTGGGCTGTGAGGTTCACCAGCCCCACTGATGCTCACAGAAATCCCCAGCCCAGCTCAATTTCACAGGCTGGTCAGAAAGAGAGTGCTTCCCCACTTTGGGTGTCCAAGTGCTTTCAGCTGAGTTCGGTGGAATAATGGTTCACTGACAGCCCTTAAATATATAAGTAAATAAATGGATAAATCCCTCTTTACTTGGCCGTGATTGAGGGCTTCTTCCTCCCTTGGAGGAGGCTGCAGCACAAGGAATGCCATTCAGCTGGGAGGAACTGGCTGCATCAAAAGCCAGCCAGGATTTCTCCCTCTCCCCATTCTTCCCCTCCCCAGCACAATGGACCCGAAAACAAAAGGCAGATTATTAGGTTTAAGTGTGTAGCCCATTCTCCTCGTAGCCTTTCCTCCCTCCTCCCAGCCCTTCCCCAGCACATCTGGTAACCATGTGTGGCAAGTGCTAATGAAGACTTTCCTGAGTGAGCCACAATTAGTTCCGACTGCTGCACGCCTCTCTCGGCTGCGCTGAGGATAAATACCAAAACAAAACAAATATCTTCCCCTCACTGTTCCTGAAACCTCCTCTGCCCCTGGGATTCCCCTTCCTCATTTGCTGCCGAAATGAGAACAAAAAAAAAAAAAAATAGTGTAAGCAAATACTTTGAGGTGGTCTTCTGCCTGATTTCTTTTCTCTTTTTAAATCAGCATTTTATTCATTTTGATTGAACCCGACAGGCAGGCAACAGTGTTTCTATGATCCTGTCTACAATGGAGAATTGTTAAACAGATGTCCATTTTTTTCCCTCCTAGCCTGGCAGTATTATACACATAGCAGTTTTATCTGCTTGAGCAGATCAAATTTGTGTGTGTGAGTGTGTGTGCTGCCATTTGGAGTGATTAGAGTAAGCTGCACAGAGGCAAGATGCATTGTGCACAATTAAGCCCATCTCCAGAGCGCACATTCCTGTTTACTTTTGGTCTCCTCTCCTTTCCCCAGTCAAGCTGCTAATAGAGCTGTTTCAAGTTTCAACAAGACCACATTCACTGCTGGTCTCCACATGAAACAGGCTGTCAAAGCTCTGAGCACCAGCCCCCCCTGTCCTTTACATTTCTCTCTGAAGCTGCCACGGCCCTCACCTCCAAAATTCCCAGTGATTCCCCCAGCAGGCGCTCAGTGCAACGTGGAATTTCACACTGGGACACTTTACATGCTCTTTGCCATTTCTCTCAGCCCTGTCACACCACAGGGCTGCCGCTGACCAGCCCCTAGCTGAAAGTATGTTCCCACCAAACAAACAAGCTGGATAATTGCTGTGCAAGTGATGGCATCTGCATACATCATATTTCAATTACACCTTATTCACTCAAAAAATGGCTATGACCCTCCCACGCCTTGTGAACGGCGCTGTATGTTGGAATGCAAAAAAACACAAGTTCTACAAGCAGAACAAAAGCAAAACTGATGCTTGAAAAGGAGTTATTCTCCTAAAATACACATGTTTCTACTTGCCAAATGATTTCTCAGAGAAGATGATAGGCTGGGGTAATGCAGGGAGGGGGGAACAAAAGGGGTTTTAATCATGGCTGGGATTAAGGAGTTGTGTAACAATTGCTCTCCTTCCAGGCACATATACTGTACAGGCTCACTAGAAATGATCAGCATTACAAGAAACAAAGTGCACCGTGACACATTTCACATCCAGACAGCTGCATATACATTAACACCTGATTCATCCAAAGACACTGGTTATCCTTCTCCCTCTGATAACCAGGAAATAGCACTTATGCACACAGGACTGACAGCCAAAGCCAGGCTTCTCCCCTGCCCCAATTAAAGTACATAAAACCCGCTCTAGGGAAAAGAAAAAAAAAAAGACTCTTTATAATTTGAGGGCCTCTTTCAGGACAAAATGTATTGCTTCATCTCTTGCTTTTCTCTGCACCAAGCAGGGAGTAGAGCAAAGCTGTGGTACTTCCAGCAATATTTTTCCATAAAACATAAGTTTTACACTTCGAAAAAAAGGCTAATTTTATTGGTAATGAATACCAGTAATAACTTAATGAGTCACTGCAGCACACACTTTAAGGAGGAGCCGGTGCTAATGCGTGAATAATTATTGACACAATTAAGTGCCCAACACTGGGCCTGTTAAACTGTTTCTGGCACGTGAGGGCTCCTTAATGGCTCCATGGCATCCTACAGTGACCCTGAAAGGTTTCCATGTGCAGAGAGCTCCCTTTTGCTACTGCAAGGGATCCTTGGATCTCCAACCCATTCCCCGCCAGATAATGCTGAATTGGCAAGGATTTACATCCTGTGGGGTGTTCTGCCTGCTGCCAGGCTGAATAATTGCCTATTTACCCATTTTGTAAACAGCAAGCTCAGCCTTTGACCTGCCTTGGGAGACACTGTCTGGTCCACAGCCCTGCTGGGGTTTCCTCCCTGCTAACAGTCCCCCTGCAAACCTGGCTGCTCCCTTCCCACTGATGGCTCCCAAGCAGCGAGGTGCCAGCAGCACACCAGCCACAGAATCCTCAGGGGGTGTGTGTGTGTGGGGAGATTTATCTCCAACCACCTACAAAAACTTTCCTGAAAGTGGAAAAGAGCAGTGGGCTCAAGGAGTGGAACATCTCCAAGCTGTTTGGGCTGCCCCACCATACCATGGGTGCATGGGGATGGGGATGTCCCACCATCCCAGGACTCTCAGGCCCCCCAGCTGCATTGCACGCGCTCTGCTCCCTCTTTCCCACGTGTGCCAATGTGCAGATGTCCCAAATCTCTGTGCATACCACGCTTATCTGCAGCAACTGCAGCAGAATCCTGGAGATATCTGCAGGTTTCCAGCAGAGTTATGTGTGAGGCAACACTGCCAGCAAGAAAGCCATAAAAAAGTCACCTCTGGCCAGTAACTGCTGGCCGTGTTTCACAAGAAGGGCACTGGTGTCTGTGAGTGGGACAGCCTGCAGGACGCCTCATCAGTGAGCAGCACTGCACTCACACAAACACTGACCCTTCCCTCTGAGCTCCTGAACTCCCCCTGACCCTCCCCGAGCCATTGCTGCATGCATGGAGCTCCAGGAGGTAGAAGAACAGGCAGACAGACAGGAGGAAACATGTAAAGTTACAACTCCACAGCCTGAGTACTGAACCCAGGCCCGGTTAATTCAATGGCTTTGCATTCTCTCATCTGCACAATGCAAACACAGATGCTGCCATCTTTGTAGGGTGCTGTATATCCATTTTGAAAACATGCACTGTACTGGACACAACAAAAAGGAACAGGAAAACAGGGCTGACCCCAAAAATACATGTCCTGCATTAGGAACTATAAACACACTCTAGTACTTCTCACACAGGAGAAGGCTTGCAAGGGAGATGTCGCTCCAAAAACTAAGTAGCTTCATTAATTTCCTTTTATTAGATAATGGTAGATGACAAACCCCAGTCCTTGTTCCTGACAGGCCAACAGCCAGCTCACTGAGACCCAGAGAAAACCCACCAGTTTCCCATGTCCCACACGATGCCACATTCCCAGCAGACCTTCCACAACTCAAAGCCTTTTCTGAAACACCAGCAGTAAGGCTGAGCTGCAAAGACTGGCATCATGCATGATGAACTGAGCTGCTGTTATTTTCAGCTGCCTGACTTCTGAGTAGGGAAGAACAGGAATTTTCCCCCATATCTGCCCCCAGCAGGGCACAGGAGCTGCCTGAGAGGGCAGTGAGAGTCTCACCTGCAGCTGTACCATGCCAGCTCAGAGGTACCACACTTATAAATGGCTCTTGAGCCCTTGCCCTGACTTGCAGCAGAAGGCAGCTGTCACAGACATCTTTCATGAAAAATCCTTTCCTTGGGATTTTTCCTCCTGAGAAGCTGAGAGGCCTCAGGAACAAAATGCACACATTGGTTATCTGCTGCTGTGGGATGCAACAGGTGCATCTGTGATTGGCCTCGTGTGGCTGTTTCTAATTAATGGCCAATCACAGCCCAGCTGGCTTGGACAGAGAGCTGAGCCACAAGCCTTTGTTTTTCATTCCTTCCTATTCTATTCTTAGCTAACCTTCTGATGAAATATTTTCTTCTATTCTTTTAGTATAGTTTTAATGTACTATATATCATAAAATAATAAATCAGCCTTCTGAAACATGGAGTCAGATCCTCGTCTCTTCCCCAATCCGAAAACGCCTGTGAACATGGTCACAGAGAGCTGCTCCAAAAACAGCAGCCCTGCAGAGCCAGGCAGGGTTTGTGCTGCTGCACTGGAGCAGGAATTCACTGTGAATTCAGGAATTCACTGCTGAACACCCAGCGCTGCCCACACCCAGCCCCAGGAACCCCCCAGGCTGCCCTTTCTGCTCTGCAACCAACCAAATGTGCAACAAAATATTGCCACATCCCATGTGTGTATTGACACAACTGGGACTTCAACCCCCATTTTGCTTTGTGTTTTTCAAGTGGTTTTGTTTGCCTTGAGATAAAGCACACGCGTTGTGGGCTGATACAGGGGCAGCCACGCTGGGGAACGGAGTCAGTGCAGGCTCTGGGCACTGGGTCACCTCAGGACAGGACCTCTCCTGAAATGCTGCCCTGTGGCAGGAGCCAGAGAGCCCTGGGACACCTGCAGAACCAGTCCCCTTTAGAAAAAGAGAAAAAATGATGAATTTTTCATGACTCGCATCACAAAACGTATGTTTTGAAGTCAGCTGGTGTGAAAACTGCAGGGAAAAGGAATCAAACTTTAGGCTGCTGGTCATAGGTTTTTATAACATGGAGAAGAAAAAAACAGACATTGTGTTTGCATTCTATTTCTGGGCCTTTTAAGCTGTAACAGCATGAGTGGTATTTGCATCAGGAGTTACCATATATCATTGCAAGCAACATATGCATAGATGGAAAAAAGATGACGGCAGCAGCAGGTTCAGTGAAATCTCAGGATCTCTCTGTGATAGGGACCTGCTAAAGGTTTGGTTTTATTTAGCGGAGCTTAAAATGTCATTGGCATATGTGTTTCTCAATTAACACCAATTTAATACACTCCAGAAGTGTTCTATTCTGAGAGCAGGCTTCAGAGTTTACAAAGGATCTAACCTGACATTTTAGCACAGGATATCCAGACCCATTTACAATCATGAAGGCACACTATGAAGGCTGGAGGTTTTTTTTCCTTCCACATTGTGTAATGATGCCTCTAATGATAAATACAAAAGTCAGAAAATCCTAGCAAACAGTGCTCTACTATGGAAATTGTGAGTCCCTCCATCCTCTGTGAGTCACTCATATCCCCATTTGAAATGGTGCCTTGCAGAAAATGCAGAGTTTCAGCAAGTGCAAGGTTGATTTTCCTTCCTTGTGCCTTAACCCTGCTGTACATTTTCCTCAACTGATAAACTGCCAACTCACTGACAGAATGAGTGACAAATATATTGAAAACCCACAAAAGCAGACCCCAAACTCAATGAGAAGTACTCAACAATCCTGAAAACCCTGGGCCTTATGACAAAAACTTGAGGAGGAAGGGATTCACTGATGATGACTTCCTAAATGATAAATACAGATGTCCAAGAGAATCCCAGAAACCAACCACTGAAAGGTTGAAGGATTATTTTTTAAACAAAAGGATGAATTAAGAATAGGCAAGTATCATTTCATATGAACTTTACACAGACTATATGAATGTGTACAGTCTATTTAAAAAGAGCACCTGGCATTATTAATATTGATTTTGGAATATACAATTTATTAGATGCAATGGGCCAAATTCATCCCTGATGAAACCAGTAACTTCAGAGAAGCTGCATGAGACAGAAATACTTTTCAGATCTAGTTAACTGCTTATTCTGAAATCAGTGACAACAGAATCACTGGGGGGAAAAACATTCAAAAATCATTGGGAGAAAAAGGTTAAAATCAGGCATTTTAGGGTTAGGAAACACCAGTTTTCAACTTGCCCAATAATTCTGTGTTGTGTGTCCATTGTCTGCACTGAAGAGGGAAAACCAGCCCAGGTTTTTGCAGCTCAAAAGTGTATCACAGGGCACTCACACAAGAGGGCAGGAGTGTGATGGAGGGACAACCTGAATTTGGTCTTAATTATTAATGTTTGGCTTTGCAATTTCCATGAACTTTTTCTAAAGGGGGTGAAACAAAATAATATAAAAGCTAAATATATTACAAACAACAGGTGAAGCTTCCCAAACACACCTCCCTGGCAAGGTTTAGCACAAATGCCTGCTCTCTGAGCTCCAGGCTTTGGGCTGGAATCTGCAGAACACAAGGCACAGGCTGCTCTCCAGCCAGGAGACCCCACCAGTCCTTCCCATTCCCAGCTGCACTGCAGGGGAAACTCCAGCGGCTGCCAGAGTGGGGAGGGAGGAAAGAGAAACTGGAGCACAGGGAGGAGACTGGAGAGGAGGAGCTGCCCACCCTGCTCTGGCAGCTCCATGGAGGATGGAGGATGGAATGGATGATGGAGGATGGAATGGATGATGGAGGATGGAATGGATGATGGAGGATGGAGGATGGAATGGATGATGGAGGATGGAATGGATGATGAAGGATGGAGGATGGATGATGGAGGATGGAATGGATGATGGAGGATGGAGGATGGAGGATGGAGGATGGAATGGAGGATGGAGAATGGAATGGATGATGGAGGATGGAATGGATGATGGAGGATGGATGATGGATGATAGAGGATGGAATGGATGATGGAGGATGGGGGATGGAATGGATGGAGGATGGATTATGGATGATGGAGGATGGGGGATGGAATGGATGGAGGATGGATTATGGAGGATGGAGGATGGAGGATGGAATGGATGATGGAGGATGGAATGGATGATGAAGGATGGAGGATGGAATGGATGATGGAGGATGGAATGGATGATGGAGGATGGAGAATGGAATGGAGGATGGAGGATGGAATGGATGATGGAGGATGGAATGGATGATGGAGGATGCATGATGGATGATGTCCAGCTCAGGAGCTCCTGGGCTGCAGTAGAGGAGCTGCTCTGGTCCCAGCTAAGCTCAGCTCCTCTGACACCCCTGCCTGCTGCTCCCACACTGAGTCCCTGCCTACAAAATGACCATCAAGGTGAAACTGAGGCTTTCACAGGCTTGTGTCATCACCAGGTTTGGACAGAGCCTCACGGCACGACAACATTCTGCTGCTGAAGCCTGGAATTCCACAGCATCACAGAGTTCTACTGCTAAAACTTGGGATTTTTTTCAATAGCAGATTTTAAAGCAAGCCCAAGGCAGAGAAAACATTAAACTTTTTTGGTCCAACAGGATAATTTAAAATTAACGGAATCAATCTAGAGGCATCAGACTTCTACTGTCTCCTGCAATAAATAATTTGGAATAATCTTTCCCCGTAACAACATTCTCACCTACACACTGTCTAGAGCATGTGTGTTTGTGTATACCCACATATATACAAACACATCCTTGAATACAAACAGTTGGAAAGGCTTCATCCTGAGCACGACTTGCCAGCAAATCTGGAGAATTCTGATATATGATGAGTTAAAATATTAACAGATGTGCACATTCAAAGTGAGAATTTAATCCTGAATTTGATCAGGAATACACGCTGAACTCTGAAATTCAACACCATCATCCAAGATGTTCTTTGTGAAATCATGGGAAATCTTGTGTTTCAGATTCTTCAATTCCTGGTTCCAGTGTAAGCCTGGAGCTGCTCCTGCAGTTTTGGTCCTCTGAAAGTGTAATTCAAAGGACAGGACTCCCTGCCCAGGCAGCCAGGGGGTGTCACATCCCTCCTCAGGGCCCTGACTGCTCATGGAGCCAAGGGAAGCTCCCAGTGGGGCTGCCCTGAAGCCCCTGGGATGATCCTACCTGTCTCTGTTGATTTCACAGATGGCTTTAGCTCCTAATTTGGGTACCTGATTTAGAGGAGGCTCCATGGTGTTGCAGTTTTATCCTCAAACCTTACTGCTAATCACTACAAGCTAACTCCATCCCAAATGAGTGGGGTCTGAGCTAAACTCACATTTTTGCTAAAAATGAGCCCAGATGATGATGCAGACCCAGATGCTCTCAAGCTCTAAGAACCAAAGATCTTCTAGGTGTAAGTTTCTCTGACCTATAGCTTTGCCTGGAAATCTGGATTATTTATAGTTTATATATTTATAAGAAATAAAAACCCTGTCCAAAGGTTCCTTATTTATTTCATTCCAATTATATGGTAATTTTTACATACCTTTTTTCCAGCCTTCAGCTATGACTACTGAAGCATTTTTATGCTATATTTCATAAGCAGCAGAGAACTTAGAGAAGTACAGATACCTCTCCTGGAATTTGCATTTCATTCCCCAATAAAGTGCTACCTCCCTTCCTTTTCCTCTCCAGCTTATAACACACAGCAGTGGGAAATGAGCAGACGAAATCCTGTTAGAGCTGAGAAGAAAATCCTACCTCCAGGATGGAATCAGAATCACAGAATTATTTGGGCTGGAAAGACCTCTGAGATCATCTCCTCCACTTTGACTGATGATCACCTTGTCACCTGCCACACGCAGTCACTTCCTGAACACCTCAGGGATGGAGACTCCACCACCTCCCTGGGCAGCCTGTTTCAGAGCTTCACACCCCTTTTGTGAAGAGTTTATCCTGATGCCCAACCTGAACCTCCCTGGGCCGTTTCCCCTTGTCCTGTCCCTGTTCTCTGGAGCAGAGCCTGACCCCTCCTGTCTGTCCCTCCTGCCAGGAGCTGTGCAGAGCCACAGGGTCCCTCTGAGCCTCCTTTTCCCCAGGTAAACACCCCCCAGCTGCTCCTCTCAGGACTGTGCTGCAGCCCCTTCCCCAGCTGTTTCCTTCTCTGGACACGCTCCAGCCCCCCAAGGTCTCCCTTGTGCTGAGGGGCCCAGAACTGGACAAGGACTCAAGGTTTGGCCTCAGCAGCGCTCTGTACAAAGGGACAATCACTGCCCTGGACCTGCTGACCACTGTTTTTGATACAGGTATCACATTCAGCCAGGCAGAGTTGC
Source organism: Geospiza fortis (assembly GCF_000277835.1). Taxonomy (NCBI): domain Eukaryota; kingdom Metazoa; phylum Chordata; class Aves; order Passeriformes; family Thraupidae; genus Geospiza; species Geospiza fortis. Next base: position 467,721 of record NW_005054482.1, on the reverse strand, counting down.
CTGCCTGCAACCTGTCCCTCTGTGCTGGAGGTACAGCACCTGAAAGGGTTAAAAGAGAGAGGAGAGCTCTCAGGAATACCTGGGAACAGGGATACCTGCAGGGTGTGAAGATGCCTTGTTCTAACCCTGCTTTTGAAGATAAGCTGCTCTAACCCTGGCGGGGTGTGCTGCTGTCTGATACCCTGCGGGACAGCTCTGTGGCTGCAGTCCTGGCAGAGCAGCCCAGCTTCTTCTCAGGATGCTCATTCCGGCCAGGATCAATCCCTGGGCTGTGCTGAGCACCAGCCCTGCAGCCCCCACCCTGCCCAGGCTGCCCAGGGGAGGGCACAGCTGCACCCAGGTGTGCTGGGAGCTCCCCCCTGCACAGAGAGCACACACACTCAGCAACCACCCATCCTCTGCTGCCCTTATTGCTGAGGCACTCCTGCTCCAAACTGCCCCTTCCTTTTCCTTCCCCGTGCATCTTTTCATGCTGCCTTCTTCTTCTTCTTCTTCTCCTTCTTCTTCTTCTCCTTCTTCTTCTTGTTATTATTATTATTATTTTCATTATTTTCATTATTTTCATTAATTTCATTATTATCGTTATTATTAATTAATAATTATTTTAGCATTAATAATAATTTATTTCTTATTACTAATAATTAATATTGTTACTAATTAATAATAACAATAATTTATTCACTATTATTATTAATCAGCTGACAATCTGATTTGAAATCAGGAGAAGACAATATGCTCTCCTCAGGCCAATATCCAACTCTCCTCCCAGTCTTCTCTCCACCCTTTTGACGTATCTCCTGAAAATGGACCGATTCTCATGGAATGCCTCACAAACCTCCCCCCTCAGTACTGAATTCATCCAAATTTGTTTCATGATGCAAAGTGCTGCCTCTTCAGTACATTTTCAAGATCCATTTCAAACTCTCAGCACTTAAAGCTGAGGTGCTCAAATATTATCTTTGTCCATAATAACCCTGCCTTGCTCTTTGCTCACTGCCTCTTCATCCCAAAGGACTTTTTTCTTTTTCTTTTTTTGCACATTCTAAAGGAACTGCATCTTCTTAATGGCCTCCTGTGAAGAACTTTATACAAAGCATTTCAGCCCTTAAATAAATCATATCCCCAGTCGTTCCCTGACCACCATTTTACAAACCCTTCCTACGAAGGAGGAAAAACCAATCTAATTAGTTAATCTTTGCACAGTACTTTGAAGAAGAAAGTGCTGTCTCTGTTTGAACATCCTTACACCACCTGGTGTGCTGCTTTTGGTTCAGCCTTCAGAACAGACCAGGATGCAGCAGCAGCCCCCCCAAAGAGCCACCCTCAATTTCTGCCTCGTTGGGATGTTCCTTGGATGGAACCACTCCCCACACACACACACATCAATATCCAGAAAGGAAATTAGATGCTTTGCCAACCCTAACTGTGCAGTTTGCCTGGCTACTACAGGCCCTTTGCTGTAAATAAACATGTGCTCAGAACTCTCCCTGTCTGAGAACTGATGATGAACCCTTTAGCCATGCACTCATTAATATTATTGATAGTAATTCCCTCACCAGCTGTGCTGGGTGAGTGCCTGCCTGTTGGGATAAGGGTATCACAGCAGAGGTTCTGGGATTTTCATGGCTCTGCAAACCACCAAGAGTTACTGAAATACTACAAAAGTAGTGACAACTTCTAATCAGTGGGTGTCCTGTGGCCTGGAGGAGAGCTTGGTGAAGAAGGGGTGAGAATCTTCTTGGTGAAGAATTAGAGAGACAGATCAGCTCTCTCTAATTTACAGCACAAGCTGTCAATGCAATAAATTGATTAATTAAGGGACAATTAATGCACAGTAGCAGGAAATCCAGGCCCTGCTGGCGCAGCACACAGCCTGGGTTTGAAAGCTGGCTGGACCTCACGTCATGAGGATTTTATTGCTCAGAGCTGGTGCTATTTCTCTTCCCCCAACACCCTGGCTCTTTGTTTTCTGTCTCTGAGTGAGGGTTGTGGTTGTTCTAACCCATATGTGTCTAGTTTTGAGCAGCGTGGCTTGCCCCCTCTGTCTCTCATCACTGCTTTTGGCCCAGATTCTTGACAGGAAATGCGAGATTTATTTTGTCTGGCCTGAACTGCATTGTTCCTTCCTGACTACTGGTGTTACTTCACTGGAAATACCACAAAGTAACACAGCTTTCTGCTCATTGCTGGGGCAGGGTCAGAGCCTGATGGGTACAGGCACACTTAGGAGCAATGTGAGAGGAGAGGATGAGGCTTCAGGGCAAGAAAAGAGACTAAAATGCTGAGGGAGAAACAGGTAAGAAATTAAGACACAATTTTCAAACTTTTAGTCTGGAGGAGATTCTCTTCAAGCTGAACTGCTGCTACAGAATAACTCTTGGATATAGATTCAAGCCAAGCTACTACTGCTAATATTATCATAATGAAGCAGGATATTGGCAGGTAATTTTTACCACAAATTTAAGAAGAACAGTTACCAAAATTGTTACCAAAATACAAAAGTTACCAAAGGTTACCAAAGTTACCAAAATACAAGTAATTTTAAATGCATTGCTGAAGATTTTCAGCCTTCGGTTGCTCGGCAGATCAAGCAGCACAGGAATGTGGAATGAATCTGGTTCAGAGCAGAGCTGAATGCAAACAAACATACAAATGCTGGAAACCAAACATCACTCCTTGAATGAATTATATTCGAGTTCCTCGGGTGCTTGTAGAAGGATTTGTAAGTCTTTGCCTGGTATCATTAAGTACACAGTAAATGAACTTGTAAAAGGAGCTGTGCCAGGCATTGCTGGGCTGCTGAAACTGTGCCACTCAAATTTAAACCAGGAGCAGAACAGCCTTGCTACGAACCAGTCAGGTTTATTATGGACAAAAATAATATTTGAGCACCGCAGCCAGAAGTTGCCAAACTCCTTTCTGACTCATCACAGGGCTAAAAAACCTCATTTCTCCCATTTGCCTGATCTGAAATGAATCCAAAGCAACAAGCAAAGCTGGTGCTCAGCCAGCAGAGACACACACCTTGCCAGCCCCCCAGCCTGCAGTGCATTTCCTGTGATGGGAATGCAGCTCCAGCCTGCCCACACTCTGTTATCCCTGAAATTGGACTCAAGGAAGTTGTCCACAACTTCAGATAAGCACAAGGGAATGCCCAGAACACATCCTAACACTAAAGTACCTTTTTCACACTAAATTCTTCATTTAGGCAGCTCTCCAATTTTGTTTTGTAGGATCCTTTTGACAAGGTCATCCCCACAGCATTTATACCCCAATGGTTCAGGAGGAACCCAAATGCTGAAAGCCTGCAGTCACAAATCTCTACTAACCAGCAAGTCTACAGAGTTTCAAACGTCCTTGGGTAACTCTGCAAGTTTTGATGCTTTTGTGGCTTTTGTCTGATACCAGTCAAATCAAATAGTCCAGGATGGGGCCAGGAGCCTGGGAGAAGGGAAGAATGGCTTTGCAAACAACCTGAACAGGCACTGCCAGCACTGAAAGTCAAAAAGCAGCCCAGGCCCACTCACGGAAGCCTTTTGCTACCTCAAACACTAAATAAATCACATCCCTGCATCAGTGCCACCTCCCTGCACCAGGCACTGGGCAGCCTTTGGTACCTCAGACCCTAAATCACATCCCTGCACCGGGCACTGGGCAGGTCTGTGTGCACACAAAGCCAGTGCTCTGCCCTGGGATGCTCTGACCTGCCCAGGTAAGATATATCAGATATATCCTCAATATCCCAGAATTCTGCTGCCCAGTATCACATCACATTCCCACACATGGCCAGCCAGGCTCTCCCTGAAGGGAACTGGTGTTCTGTACCAGCTGGAGGGGGTGTCTCAGGAGATGGGTCTTGCTCCTTACTCCACACACAAGGCCTCTGTGCTCACTGATTCAAACAACTCATTTCCTTGGTCACAGCTAGATAAGGGTCTAAAAAATGTGGTACATGAAGAGTGTGGGCTCCAAGCAGGGAGGAGCAGGGCCTCCCTTTCCTACAGGAGGTTGTTACAGTGGCTCAGCTGAGCGCTGTGTGACAAGTGACAAGAGCAGAGATTGTCCTTTGCCATTTGGGGGGCAATCCCAGCAGAGGGATTGCTTTGGTGCAGCACAACACCAGCAGCAATGTGCATGCTGAAGTTTCTATCTCTCTGATGCCATTATCCCAAATTGCTTATCCTCATCAAACTGGGAGGGTTTCAGTGTACCAGTTTAAGAACACATGGTCAAGCTGTATGGTCCAGCTCTACTCCTTTTTTTACTGAGGTCTAAAGAGTCAAAAGCTTCTCAAATTAGGAATGGCCATTTAGTAAAAAACTGATTTTAAATTGAATTTAAGTTGGCAAGAGCTTTTCAGCAGGTTGGT
>NW_005054482.1:457107-463336 GCF_000277835.1 Geospiza fortis | reverse complement strand
TCAGCAGGATGGTGAGGCAAATGCGCCCAGTGCCAACTTCCTGAAGTTCACCCCCATACTTCTCAAGGGAGTGGTCAAAACCTGTGGGCCACCTTCACTTTGCTTTGCACCCTTCAGAGGCTCCTTCTTTCACTGCAAATAGGTTTAAATAGTGTTTAGCATTCCATGATTGCCCTACTTTGCAGCCCCTTCATTTTCTTAGCTCAAAAACGAGCGAAGTTGCAAGGCTGTGGTGTTTCTGTTGTGATTGTCATGATGGAAGCAGAGCCAATGCAATTTGCCCGTGTTTTACTCACTGCCATCTGGCAGGGATATGGTGACATGCTAATCTTCACAGGACTCTTGTTTCTCAACTATCTGCTGGACAACTAAGGAGATCACCAGGCTGCTGGGACGAGTGCCAGATAGGAGGCAGGTATGTTTATGAGTTTAAGATTCTTATTTTCTTCCAGGGCTTTCGCATGCTGTTCATGGAGTGGCAGGAGAAGTGAAAAGGGGGAGGAGGGGATGAGTCAGTGACTAGACTACAACTGTTCAAAATCACACTGAAGTTCTGCAAAAGGTGGCTGTTCACAGCTCACCTCTCACCTGCTGTCTGCTCACTTGGCCTTGAGGTCTGGATGGGCTTTTGGGGAGTCCTTGCCAGGGCTTTGCCCAGTGTCCCCAGCGTGACAGGCAAACACAAGTCTGCACACACATACAGTGCTCAATAGAATGGCCCCATTTTCCTCTCTTCCTCATTTTTGTAGCTCTGGTGAGCTCTGGGGTGGTGGAAGGACACTCATATGCTGCCTCCCTAGTAATTACAGGCAGCTGACATGGTGCGAGCACAGCAGCTGAGTCTTGCAGGGGGAGTGGAATTATGGCAGCTCTGTACCAAGGGTGAGAGAAAAGCCTTTGTTCATCTCCCTGAACTTCAGGGCTGCCTAAATGGCAAATATTGCTGTAACAAGATGGGGACTGGGCCTTGCTGCTGAAGGAGGCCAAAGTAACCCAATGATAAAGATAGCATCAAAGCTACACAGATACTTTGAAGCTTATGTAAAAATCCCAATGAGAAAATCCATCAGGTTGTGAATTGTGAGAGGACAACTGCAAGCAGTGGGTGAAGCAGCCAGCGGATGACTGCTCCTCAAGTGATGCAGACAATAAGCCAGCTCTGTCTGGAACATGCCCAGGTCTCAGCTTCATGCTGCTTCCTAAGCTTCCCTCCCAGACCCCACATCCCTCAGTCCCTTCAGCAGGGAGGAGGGTGTGCAGCACCTACCCATCCACTGGGGCTGGAGCCAGTGCCAGCTCCTGCCAGCATTTCAGAAGGAATCAGCAACTTCAGCAAATTTATTTAACAAATGCCTTACCCTGACTCACCTCCTTGCAGTGGGGCCAAAAAACGGAGTCTAGTTTTAGCCTCTGTAATGACTAACATTCATAATGACTAGCAGAGAATTACAGCTAAAAACACAAGCTGCTTCAGCTCAAGCTAAACAGCCATGGCTCACCAGTGAGGACTGAGAGATTCATGCTCAGCTCAAGTGCAGAGGAGTATCTGTGGCACACTCTCACCAGCACGTGACACGAGCAGGGCTGAGTGCAATAAATCCTTATTTCAGTAGGAAATAGAGCAAAGGCTCCTGATGAGGGGGCTGCTTTGGAAGAACCCTGTGTGGCATCAATTAAGCAAAACAAACAACTCCTCACAAAAAAACCCAGAGCACAAACAAACAAACAAACAGAGAGATCCCTCACCTATCACTCTCAAGTTGGAAATGAACTCGTGGTTCCAGCCAAGGGTAAAGCACTGGACATGCACAGGTACCTCACCTTTCTTTCCTCACTATAGGTAAGACAATCCCTATGAAAATTATCTGCTCCATTATTAATTAAAAATCTATAAATTCACACACTCACAGAGAGTCTCTCTCTCCACAGGCCTTGGCATAAGGGTGCACACAGAATTTTGGCACCGAGCTGAGAGTGGAAGAGGCAGCACAACCTAGACATGCCCAAGCCTTCCTGACACAGGAACAGCTTCTCTTCCCTGTGCCAGTGGTTTGCTCAGTGCCAGCTCCCATGCACACCCCCTTCCAGGAATGGCTCTCTTCCATGCTGGCAAACAAAATGATGGGGAAGAAAATACGAAATTACTCTTGAGAATGTAAGTGGAAGGATGAGCACGGCGCCAAGTGAGAAGTATCCAAATGTGAGATCCCACACTGCTGCATGTCACTTGGGAGGGTGACACACGTACAGAGAGTCAGGCAAACAGCCTTGTCCACAAAGGGCAGCTAAAGGAGACCACTGGCATTTTGTGCAGTGAAATGTTTCAATCAGCACTGCCCAAATGATGCACAAACCCCCTCACTGCAGCCACCAGGAAAGCCAGCACCCTCTGTGGCAGCTGGCCAGCAAAGCCTTTATTAATCCAGGGTGATGAGAAGGAAGCAGGAAAGTGGCTGCCGACCCCTGAAGGCCGACAGGTAATGCAAGCCAATTGATTATTCAGCTCTAATGAAGGGATCCAATAGTTATTTTGGACTGCTCACAGGAGAATAAAGCGAGAGTTCAGGGTGAAGTAAAGTCTACTTTATTTAACAATCTGTGACTGATTATAAGGGAGCAGCAAGTTCCAGATGGGTGGGAGTGCTTACAAAAACCCCTCTATTTTCCTACAACTTACAATCAATGCTTTTAGTTTCCATGTATTGTAATGTTGCCACTTAACAGTACAAGCACAGGAGAACAAAGAAACATGAAACTAACTTTGCACCAAAATTTGGGGACTGAATAGGACATGCTTTCCCACTCAAAGGAAGCAGTTCAGGCTTCTAATTTTAGCACCTTATTCAAGACAATATCTCATTTAGAATGTTCCTTGGTTGAGCCCTCAGCTCTGACCTAAGCCACAGAAACTTTAATTCTGTTATGTAAAATATGCAGGCTTTTTAAGACAGAAATCATGCCTCATTCTATGCTGTGGAAAAATCATCATGCAGACAGTATTTTAACATAACATTCACTTTAGCCATTACTTATTTTCAGCTATCTGTCTTTAGGAACTGCTATAATTTTGAAATGAACAATTGATTTTCTTTTTGAATTAATCCTATGCATGTCCTCATAAGCACCTAGATTTATTGCTGCGGGTGGGCAAATCACAGGGAAGCATGGAAATCCCAACAGTTTGAAAAGTAATTAGTCCCTTTTCTGTTACAATTGCAAGTTCAAGAAACTGTTCATTTTTACAGTCAGAAAAGGCACACTTTAACTTTATGTGATTCCTGTTCCGTGCCTTTGCCCACCCAGTACCTAATCCCCACTGCCTTGGCACAGCAGTGGGAAAGCAGCAGGACCATGAGTAATGGTGAGAGCCTGGGACTTAGCAGCCTTAATTGATTCATATTCAGTGAAAAGCAGAAGAAAAAGTCAGTGTTTGTCTCCTCCTGAGTACACCCTGCTAGACAGAGTGGGTGCATTGGACCCACCGTGTGCTCCTGCCTCAGCAGAGCTCTGTACTCAACTTCCAGCCACCAGGATTCCCCCAGGCAGCAGCTGGGAAAGGGTTAATGCCTGATGTTTCCATTAGACCTGCCCCACCTGCCTGCTTTAGCAGCCTGACAGAATCCCTGTGCTGCACTTTTCCCCCCGGACAAATGGAGAAGGAAGAAGAGGGAAAAGAAGAAGAGCTCCATGAAGAATGATGCTCTAGCAAAGGTCAGTGACTTTTACATGGACACACACACACAGAGCCTTACTGCTGCTTCAGACAAGCAGGGCAGGGCAGGGCCTGCCTGCTCTGGGCTGCTGCAAGAATTAAAAGCTCCCTGTTCAGGACCTAATGGATGCAGAAGGAATCCATGAACAGAAATTCATCCTATCACCTCAGCTCCGGACAGGACAGTACCCAGCCTCCCTGAGCCCTCCAACCCAAAACACCCATCATCTCATCTCTAAACTTTCAAGGACCAGTTACAGTCTCCTTCACTGGGAATTTATAACCATAAAGTAAGGCTCATAACCATAAAGTAAGGTTTATAACCATAAAGTAATGTAAGAACAGCAGCAACAATAAAGAGCCCACAAAACCTTTCTAAAGAAAGTAATTCTTTCACCTACTTAATTTTAAAACTCTGAATTTATTTTCAAAACAAAAAGCTTGAGGATGGGTGTCTAAGAGGAGGGATTAGAGGATTTACAATCCTTTGGTCAACTGTTTGAACCAGACCACATTAATGGGTGAGTATTACACCAATTTCTAATTTCCACCGGAAATTTAATCTTCTGTATGCAGGAACTTTTTTTTTTAGTAAAATGTTCTTCCCTTTCTTGGGGTATTAATACAAAATAAAAAATGTAATACCTTTAAAGACACATAAATGGAGCTGTACAAAACTTTCTATGTGAACTGTACAGTGGCTTCCTTCCCTCTTTAGCAGGGAATACCAGACCTGTTACATCCTGCACCCAATTTGCCTTTTTCATATTCTCACATTTTATATTTCAGAATAATCCTGTGATTACTAAATATCCCCTAGGTCTTTCCCTCTCACTTTGAGGAAGGGAGGAGATGACAAGGTATAGCAAACATCTTTAGTCCTTAACCAAATGACCTTGTTGTTTGTGCTGCAAAGTTTAATCTACAAATCCCCTTCAAAGTCATCTATTTTGGCATTATGGCACTGTGAACCTCCCCTAAAATGACAGTGCCTCTCAAATTTTATGGTTGGCTTCTGTTTAAAATACAACTGTAAGAACAGTTATTGTTCTTTCTTTATTGGTCTTCTTTGCCCCTTTTATTTAGGTATGTGAATGATGAAAATGTCACTGTGTAAATCGTGGTTTGTTCTTGTGTGTTTGGTTTGTTGTTTTGTTTTTTTAAACAGAAGTCACCCAGATGAGGTTCTGATCCATTAATTCCATAACTGTCATGACCCCAGCCTCTATCTGTTGAAAGACTGTTAGGTTGTTTATTCCTTTTAACCCTTGTGATACATTTAGATTGACTGAACATTTTCAAAGCTGACACTGCAAGGGATTAAAATAAAATATAAAAAAAAAGCTTCAAATTGCAGTCCCCAGTCAGGCAAAAGGCTTTGCCAAAGGTCAGCTCTATATGAGAATTCACAGTTTTAAAACATATTATTTTCTCTCTAAATAACATGCAAGATACTACTCATGATCTACTATGCCAGTACTTTTCCCAGTGCTATAAAATATACTCTGCTACACAATGGACTCCTCAAACACACATTGGAGCTGACAGAATGGTTCTAGGTTTGATGATAAAATTATAAAGTGGAATTTTATGGCCTGCTGTAAAGAGCAGATCAGGCAGGGAGAATACAGAGGCCAGGTGATGGCTCTTTGTGACTCTGCACGATCTCTGCAGCTCCTCAAACTCACTGACTGAAACAAGGACAAACCCATTACCCCAAACAGACAGCAAACCATATTTTAAACGCTATTACAATTTGTAAATTACTAAAATTACTATTACTAAAAATGTTCTGAATTACTAAAAATGTTCTGAATGTTTGTCTACTTTAAAATGGATGAGGTGCATTGCTATTGGCATCACCACTAGTATAAAATAATCTGTGTGTGTGTGCAGGGACAGGATGGGGAAGGCTGGGGCTGACTTGAGATGAGTCTCAGTCTCATGCTGTGCTCTACTGACTCAATAGAAATCCTGGCTGGCACTACTGTCTCTTTGGCAGGACACTGAAAAAGTATCAGTTCAAAAGGAGAAATAAAAGGAGCACACCAAAGGCACACAAAAGTCCGAGAAATCTGGTGACTTGTGACCAGCAAAGCACAGAAAAACTCTTAGCTTGACTCCAGCATGAGGACGGGGTTTGTGTCTTTTGCTGAGTCAGGATCTTAGCACTGAGCGTTGCCTAAAAGTGCCCTGCTGCTGAACACGCTGGGTATGTTCTTAATGTAAAGATACTGAATCTAGAGATTTAGAGATTCATCTAAAGATATGAATCTACTGATATCACATCTTACACCCCACTGCTGGCAGCAGCGGGGTAACCTCATCCCCACACAGAGAGCAAGATCACATATTCCAACGGCACAGAGCTTTCCTGGGGACAAACCTGTGTCATTTGTTCCACACAGCCCCTAAAAGCAGCTGTTTCTCACATTGTGCAAACATGAGAGATGAGGAGAGGAGAGGGAAGAGAAGGGGAGAGGAGAGGAGAGGAGAGGGAAGAGAAGGGGAGAGGAG
>NW_005054482.1:441576-457008 GCF_000277835.1 Geospiza fortis | reverse complement strand
TTTTTTGGGGACAAACCTGTGTCATTTGTTCCACACAGCCCCTAAAAGCAGCTGTTTCTGACATTGTGCAAACATGAGAGATGAGGGGAGGAGAGGGAAGAGAAGGGGAGAGGAGAGGAGAGGAGAGGAGAGGAGAGAAAACACTGAGGGGACTCCCCAGGGCAGGCAGAGGGGCAGCACTGATCTCTTCCCTCTCCAGCAGGACTCAGAGATGTCATGCAGCTGATTTGGGGGAGCTGGAGGTTGGATATCAGAGGAAACCTCTTCCCCCAGCGGGTGTTTGGGCACTCAGGCTCCCCCAGGGAAGTGGCCACAAGGCTGAGAGAGCTCCAGAAGAGTTTGGACAAGGCTCTCAGCACTCCCACTCTCCTGGAGCAGCTGGGGGGACCGGGAAGCAGAGGTTCCCTACCCGAGCACTAACACTGCACAGAGCTGCTGACAACTGCACACACAGCCAGCTTTTCCCATCGTGTTAAATGTGTTTAAAACACATGTACATCAGTTATTTTGGAGGATGAAACATCTCTCCTGGGGCTGGTAGGGAGGTGTTTTTCCCTGCTCACAAGTGTTGCCATGGGATTGAAGGAATGGGTGGGGAGGGGTTTGTGTTTGCAGCCTTAAACACCACGTGTGTGAGAATAAAGGAGAGAAGATCTCTGCTAGAGTACAGGAGCATTTGTTCTTCCCAATCACTTCAGAAAAGGACAGTGTGGGGAAACCTCCACGAAAAAATTTTTAAAAAAAGAGAAAAGAAGGAAGGGCTGACTTGGATGTCAGAGCAGAGACTGTGCAGACCTCAGAACTACTTTTTACTGCTTGTCAGCTTTCCTTATACACAATGGCAAGAGTAATTATAAAAACAAATAATCAGACATTAAAGTTGGCTTAATCCTTACTTAAGTACTGCAGACACATAACTCTGAAAGCATGCACAATGTGATTATAAATAAAAGCTCTGGTCTGTCACCACAGTGAGCCATTTCAGAGTTTTTAAAGATGGCAGCTGGGGAATTAACAGTCCTGATGCTGTCACAGCATCATCAGCCACCAAACCTCAAGCAGAATCTGTGTTGTGTTTCAAGGCTTTTCCTCCACCTCCTAAGAGTGATTACCTCCTCTGAATGGAGAGGGCACCTCAGGACACCTTCAGTGGATGTGTATCTAGGAATGTGCTTAAAGGTGGACTCACACAAATGGGTGTTTCTCTCAGCTGGGGTCTCCCTGTCCTGTGGCCTCCTGCACACTGGGTTCCCAGAATGAGCCTGTATGATGGGACTGGTGGTATATGAATAATAAAATTTAAAAAAAATGTCACCTGGCCAGGTTTTGATTACATATTTACAGACACACAGGAGTGCAGTAACAGACAGTTCAAAATTTTTGCATAATTAAATGAAAAAAAATAATAATTTGGAAGCTATGGGTCAAGTGTTCCTAGGTTTTAAACAAAAGCAAGAACTCTACACAAAATCACCTGTGTGCTTTTGTATTGTACCCACAAAATGCAGAGAATCAGCAAGACTCACAAAGCCAAGATTTCCTTGGAAAGCACAAAGGTCCTTATCTCACTTGAGACATCAAGTCATTACTGCTAACCTCCTTCCCCACTGAAAAACTCCAACGGCTCTGAAAAGGATGATTGCAGTAAGGGAAAAACAGAGTGCTCAGAGGAAGAAATGCTCCTTGGGAAAAGGAGAGAGTTCTCTCCTAGCTGGTGATGAACACAGCTCAGTGCCATGTTCCTGCACTTCTGCAAGCCAGGGGATGCTCCTGACACCCCCCTGCTCACCTGGGAGGGCTCAGGATGCTCTGAAACCCTTCTGCTCACCAGGGAGGGCTCAGGATGCTCTGAATCCCCTCTGCTCACCTGGGAGGGCTCAGGATGCTCTGAAACCCTTCTGCTCACCAGGGAGGGCTCAAGATGCTCTGAATCCCCTCTGCTCACCAGGGAGGGCTCGGGGTGCTCTGACACACCCCTGCTCACCTGAAAGGGCTCAGGATGCTCTGTAGCTCACCTGAAAGGACTCAGCATGCTCTGAACCCCCCCTGCTCACCAGGGAGGACTCGGGGTGCTCTGAAACCCCCCTGCTCACCTGAAAGGACTCAGGATGTTCTGAATCCCCTCTGCTCACCAGGGAGGGCTCAGACAGCAATCTTCAGCCAAGCGGCATGCATGCCCTCTTGGCCAGGGCTGAAACCTCCAGAACCCCACATCTTGAAGGAAAGTTTCTTGGGAGACAGGGCTGCAGAGCAGTGTGCAGCTGGGGAAAGCTGCTGGCTGGGGCAGGAGGGTTGGGCAGGAGCTGCAGAGGATCCTGGTGCAGCAGAGGTGGATTGTGCTGCAGATGTGGCAGCAGGGCTGCGAGAATCCTCTTTATCAGCTGGTGCAAGCACACAGCACACAGGGCTGTTTACAGCTCTGTCAAAGGTACCCCAGGCTTCGGGTCCTGCAGAACATGGAGCACGAAAGGGTCTTTGTGGGCTGAACAAGGGGGGAGCTGTTAGCCATGTGTTTGTTAGCACTTCCAACGTGATCCTGTGTCCTGGGCCATGACAGCAAATAAAGGGCCTTTTCTGCTGCAGAGAACCCTCCTCTGTCCCAGAATCTGTAATAACACTTTTTTCCATAGTCAGGATTCATTACATCTGGCTGGGCATTTCCCTAACCTTTTTGGCTTGCAGAGTTGCAAGGCTACATTCAGGGTACCTCTGTCTCCTGAAAGGGATCAAGTTTTCCTTTATGGTTTGAAAGAGGAATCAATGAAAGCTGATTATTTTTTGCAATTTTTAATTACTTCAGCAGACAGTCCCCATCCTTGCTTTGTTGACTCTGTCTGGGGCTTTTTGCTTTCCCTGGGCCTCAACACTATCAAGGTACAAATTACTGTGTGTGCTATTTGCTGACATTAGAAGAGAGATCTGGCACTGAAAGCAGCTTCAGTGAGCTGAGATAGTGGCTGTGACAGATTAGTGCACCAGCAAAAGGAAAAGCTCTTCTTTAAGGAATGCAGGAGGCTTTTGTCCCTCCCACCACGTGCTAATTCAGCGACCTGAAACTCCTGATGATTCCTCAGCAGCCAGGAGAATTGCATCCTCATGTTTTCACAGTGCAGACCTTGCCTTTCCAAACCCCTTAACCCTTTTTTCCTACCTCAGTGCTTTGCAACACCAAGAGGAGAGAAGCAGAAGTGAACATGCTCCAGCAGTCCCCACAGGCTGCTTAAACAAACACTGTGATTGCAATTTAGACAATCTGGAGTCCATTCAGTATTAAATCCCCATCCCAGGCTACAACTACCAAACAAATAAAGGCTTCATGGAGTACTTTACACTGTCATTTGCTCCCGAGCCATTGTCACTTGACAACCCAGAGGAGGAGCCTGCAAAGGCTGATGCTGCACCAGCCACATCTGTCAACAGGGAGACAGAGAGCCCTGCTAAGCAAACAGCCTTGATCCTGCCTGACACAGCCTCCCTTTGTCCTGAGCCCCTCTAATCTCCGCAGCCTATCTCCAGCAGCACAGGCAAGAACTTCTCCTGGCAGCAGGCAGACAAAAGGTGCCTTTTTGCGCCCCCCTTTCGGCACTGTTTAAATGTTTGTGCCACTTCAGCTCCCTCCCTGCACCTTTAGCCCACGTCCCCACCCACTGCACAACTGGAATGAACGCTCGCTATTTATGACCGCAGATTGTGCACGGGTTATATGTGTGTGTTTGTGGGGACTCCAGATTGAATGCACTTCGCATTTCACTCTCCCTCAGCTGTAAATTGTTCCAGTTACTTACTCAGAAGAGGCACCCAGATCAAACTCCCATCATGCTACTTCAGGGCAGGATGAGCTGGTTTGGCTGGAGAGCTCTCGTTTGTCTGCTTTAGAAACCCCCTGGGATTAGAAATATCCACCACTTCCAGGAATTGGATCCACTTGGAAACATTAAGGTAAAAATTAGCAAGGTATATGACTCTAGAAGTCCAGCCTGGAAATCTTGCACTGAGTAACTTTTTCTCATAGCTACACATCTTAAATAAATAGCACCCAAGCAAAATCACCAGGTAAACCCATAGGATACACTTCATCTCAAGGAACATGAATGAATGCAAGATTTCCAGCTGTTTCAGCATCAGGAACTGCCATACTTATTCTGGAAGGAGCAAACAACAGATGTAGCCAGATAGCAAGAGTTCATCTGGTGTTCAATCACACTCAAAATAAAACTCAAATTGCCATTATCATGTCAAAAGCACTCGATAAATGTCAGGAATCTGGGGGAAATCCTAATGTGCAAACCTCCAATTCCAATTGCTTAGCCATGTTAGAAGGGGCCTCATAAGACAAAATCCTTTATCAACATCTGTTAAAGCAACTATCAGCAACAAGTGGTTTCCCTGACTTGTGAAATTCTCACGGAGTGTGTTTGTGATTTTTTCCTCCTTCGCTGTGAGATGGAGCCCCTCAATCCACACCTTGAACTGCTCCAGCCAGGGCTGTGCCCCTGCACAAGGATGGTGGGATGGGTCCTGGAGCCCAGAGCTGCCTTGGCAGTGTTTTGTGCTGATTGCCTTTTCAAAACCAGGGACAGGTATTTTAGGAAATGAATGAGCATTAGTACAACCCCACCTTATCACTGTGCCACATCCAGGGAACCAGCAGTGCCCAGTGCTGGCTCCAGGGCTCAGGGGGCAGCGCTTCCCCAGCCCAGCCCACACAGAAATTCATGAATTTGCACTTGTAAAATTGTAAAAAGTAAAACTGGGCTTGGAAACCAGAGCCTTCAGCTTCTGTGTGCTTTGGTGGTGTCCTCTAAAAACACAATGGGAAAGAATCAGAAGGGATGCACAAAGCAAAGTCCCAGTGGGATGAGTTACTGCCATCTTCCCCTCACACCTTGGGACACTGATGTTTTCCCCCACAAACACCATCACCCACTGGTGCAGTGCATCAGCCCTGAGTGACAGATCTGCAGAGATACAAACCTAGGGAAAAAGGAAAAACAGGAAAACAAGGAAAGCATTGCTGGGTGAAACCTGATGTGAATGTACCTACACCAGGAATGAACTGAGCTGGTTAAATATCTATTTAAAAATGTGAATATCTCTTTCAATCTCACATTCATCCCTCCACAAAAAGGGAAGAAAGAAATTCCATTATCTCAATAGTACTTGCTGCCAGCAGCTCTATTCTCTACTAGCAGGAGCACACAGCTCTCTATCCCTCACTATGAAGTATACTCCTAACTTTATATCCAATTCTGTTTAGCTGAGTTTTGATTACTGTGTCTCTGCCGTGTTGGCCACTGCATTTTTTTTCCTCCTCCTGCCTGTGAATTGCTCCACACAAATGGATTTTATCCTTGATTGTACCCAGGAACTACTTCCTCACAAATAAATCATCCAGAGTAAAAATTTACCTCCCTTCCCCTCATGTTGGCACTCCCACTTTGTAATCCTCTAAGCTGAAGTACATCAGAAATAACACAATTTTCAGGCTGAGGTTACAACTCCTGTGATACACTAAAGCCACAGAGTCCACATTCCCCCTGTGCCTTTTGCCTCCTCTGCACTTGGCCGTGCTGTCCCTGCTCTGGGGTATTTGTCACACATTTCAAAGGCCCATGGGAGCCCTGGCAGGTTACAGCCAGCAGCCTGTGTGACCCCTGCCCTTCCATCCCCATCCAATTCCTTTTCTTCCCCTCTCCTCTTTTCTTCCTGCTCTCCAAACACCGTCTTGTGTGCCCCTGCTGAGCCAGCACAGAAATGTTCCTCGCCAACACCCAGTGTCCTCTAACACATGGAGCCTGCCAGGCCCTCATGCTGTTATCAGGAAAACGTCCCCCAGGGCCAAGGGGAGAGGAAGAGGTCATTTTTCATCTGTGGGACAGTGAGTGACCCCTTTCCTTTGGGCCTGAGAGGGTCTGAATGTTACAAACCCTCTTCCCTGTCACGCTGCTGCTGCTCACTTGCACACCCTGGCAGCGCAGGAGCTGGAGAATAAAGAGCACTTGCAGGAAAGTAGCAGCTCAACTTGGCTTGGCGTGCTGGAATTCAAAATAATTAAATGCAGAGTGGGAGAGGAGCCAAAAGTAGAGGAGTTTCCAGTGCAGAGGAGTGAAATTTGTCTGGTTTCCAGGTGTGATGAGCAATCCTCAGAAGGCTCTCGTCAGTTCAAAGAAGGCAGCTCAAAATGTGGGTTCTTAGGTGAACTTTAATCAACTCTATCAGTCTTTCCAATCTTCAAAAAGATCTACACCCAGGGATTCCTTGGAAATAGGCTCCTTCAGGGATGGAGTAATTTTTTTTTTTTTAACAAAACAAAACAAAAACCAAGAAACCCAAACAACAAAAAAACTTTTGGCATTTCTCATTATGGGCAAACCAGCAATAACACTGTGAAGTGTTCCACGATAAGCTAAAGTCTTTCTTTTTCTTTTTTTTTTTTTCCCTTGGGATTGTAACCCAAAAAGGGATTCAAGGGCTGAGTAAATAATCATTTTAGTTGTGGACATGTGCATTGGAACTGGTGCTTTCCCTGCTGCCTGGGCTCAGGCTCTCCTCACCTAAACACAAGAGAAGCAAAGCTGCAATACAAAAAACCTCTCCAGCAGCTTGATGAAGTGATTGCTAGCTGTTTTTTTATTTTTGGTGGTTTTTTTTTTCCAGAGGCATCTCTGATGACTTATAAGACAGCTCAAGCCCAGCAGTACACATGGCATTTTGCATGTCCTAGGCAGACAGGTGCATTTTTCAAATGAAAACTGCTGAAAACTCTTACCCTGCCCACAGAATTACACAAAATTATATCAGTGAATCACAAAATGATCTGGGTTGGAAGGAGCCTTAAAGATCATCTGGTTCCAAACCCCAAATCAGAGGTTTACACTGAGATCCCTCAATATGAACCCCTGCCATTAGCTACCAAATGCAGACAATATCCAAGACAGGAGAGGTTCATTTTCCAATACTGCTACAGATAAAACAATTTAAAATGCTCCTCTTATTAAAACACTTCCTGAAAGGGTAGGAACTTAATTATAATAGTAAGCCCTGAAAACCAGAAATCAGTCCAAGTCAAAAATTCTGCTTTTCCCAGCTACAAACCAATTCTGCATTTGCAGCAGTGGTGGCCTCTTATCTAAATCAAACCTCCAGCTTTACACAGATTTGAAATCATCCTCTTAACTAATTTCTGTGACACGGTCTTGTTTGATTTAGAGACATTGGGCAATAATATCCTTGCCACTGGTGATCTGGCTGTAATGATGATAAGACAGAGAACTCTTGCAGGCATTGCTTTTTTGCCTCCTCTCTCATCCAAGCTAGGCAAAAATCACCAGATGGGGTAAACACCATGGTCCCTCACACAGGGCTGCAGAGGAACACTCTTGCCTGTTTTTCCAAGTCCCTCACACAGGAACAGCAGTGTTCCAGCAATTCTAAATGCAGCCAAAAATTCTGTACAAAAAGCTGTAAAACTTTCAAGACCTTCCCCCCTCCTTCTGATTTTGAATCATCTTGGTACTCTCAGAGATGTCAGAGAGAAAAAGAAACTAAAAATCCATTAGGGATGGCTCCTTGTGTATCTTTACCCAAACATCATCTTCCTCCTCACCATAAATCTTCAACCTTTTTCTTTTAAGGTAGAAATGCTTACAGTGTGATAAAGATTGTTGGAGTGGCTAGAACAGCATGAGAACCTGTTTTCTTTCTTTTTTTCCCTTCACCAAAACCTTCTCTCAGCCTTTTGGCCACTTTTTTAGGTGATACCAATCAGGAAGGAAAGCTCTGAGGAAATACTCTAAGCCAGTTGTCTGAGATAATAACAGAGCAATCAGGTTCAAGTTCTATTGCACCTGCAGGCACATTTTCTTGAATTGCAGCTTCCTGAAAACCTTGGCAGAGAAGAACTCCTTATTTTCCAGCTCAGGATCATCTGCCCCTAAAATGATTTCACTGACTCCATTCAGACTATTATCAAAAGATCCCAACCAGGCTCCAGGCAGAGTGATAGCCTCTCCTGCTTTCATTCATATTTTGCCATCCTGTCTTTGGACGGGTTCTTACTGCCACTCCAAGCTGTGCCCAACAAGAACAGCAGAATGAAGAACCTCTTCCTGTTTTGTTCCAACCTCTGAACTAAAAGGGGAGCAGCAGCAAACATCCCTTTCCTTTCAGATGCACAACAGTTATTCCCACTGCATAAAACCTGAGAGAGAATGAAGCAGATGAAGGACAAAGAGCAATGGAGCAAATCTTCTGAAGGTCCTACAAGCACAGGGTGGGCAAGTGGCTGTCAGTGATCCTCAGCCCTCTTCTCTCACTGGGAAGCAGAACTGATCTATGTTATTCCCATACTGTGTGTGATCAACAAGCACTAAATTATTTAAAAAACAAACAAAGAAACCCAAACACAAAACAAACCCCCAGGAAATTTTCCATCATGTTCTAATGGCAGAGGACCAGGGGATACTGAGGGATTCTGCTGCACCTATTTACACCTGCTTTGCAGAGGTTTGGCAAAGTTTATACTTTTCCATTCTGTCTACAACTGCAACTCGTGCAGAAACTGTTCACCAAAGGTTGTACTTGCTCATTTTGGGGGGGAAAAATGAAAGTGTATCCTTGCTTTCTTTCATATAATGAAACTCCTTATCTTTTACCTACATTAAGGCAATCCCTTTGGAAAACAGATATTACTCATTGAGTGTTAAAAGTAAACTCTAAAAATTGGAAAAACAGTTCCATATTAGACGCCTTGAGTACTGGCAACAGGAAAGAAATTATCATGTTCTTGGTACACTAAATACAACATGAATGCTTAATTCTCAGAAAGTCCCACCTTTTAAAAATATTTAATAAAACATCAAAGCATCCTATTGCTTCTGAAATCCACACCAGATTCAAGCACAGATATGCAATTAAAAGCAAGAGCTAATTTCTGTAAGGAGGTGCTCTACTTTTAAAAATGTCTTTATGTAAGCAGTAATTTTTTCCTTCTGAATTCAAATCGTAACTCTGTGTTAAGTGAAGAGTAAAATCTCTAGCTTGGCTTCAAAATGGCAATTTTTAGTCTTAATGACCTTCACACAGCACTTTTGAACATCACATTAAAAAGATAAGCCTTTGAAAACTTTAAATGTGGGTAAGTAGGAAATATTTGAATAAGTAATTATGAAGGCTAAAGAGAAGAATGATGTATATCATCGCTAGGCCATATTCAAAGAAATGTATTCAGTCCTGGAGAGTCGGTGGTTCTCAAAAAGCTCCATCTCAGTAGGAACATGTGCTGCAGGTAACGGGCACAGGCACACACCCCATCCCTAAAACTCCTCCAAGGGCTCCTCAGAACTCAGCAGTGCTGGAGGCCCTGGTTCAGCACAGCCCTTTTGTTCCAGCAGAATTCACCAGATGAAGTCATGCTCAAGTCAACGGTCTCACTGGAGGAGACCTCTCCAAAACAACCACACATATGCCATAAACAGATGTCAGCAGGGTCAGACCCAATATTTAAACCACAGCAAGATTTAACCAGCTCCATGGATTCAGGACCTGGCTAACACAAAGTGCTTTGGGAGTCAGAAAAGAGTTCTTCACTGCTTCAATGGCAAGAGTGGAGCATTTCACAATTCTATATCTAAATGCCCAAGCAGTTTAAAAAAAGGCCAGGGACTTCAAATTCCATAGGCAGCACAGGGAATTTCAGCCACAGTTCCTAGAAGGTTCAAGTCGGCACTGCTGTGGTTTATTTTGAGACACTGGGTGCACTGTGATTTGTTAGAATTTGTTAGATTTGTTAGGCTGCAAGCTGCAGCCTCCTTTAAATGAGACGTACGTGTGTGTGCTTGCATGATACCCTCATAAATGGGATTAAACACCAGTCCCTGCTCAACACTGCCATTCATAATTTAAGGGTCAAAAGGAAAGCAAAGAGATCCCTTTCTGCTGCATTTCAAAGCAGAAACAAATATTTATTTCAGTCTGCGAGCTGCTGTGCTGCCATAACAGCACATTAACAAGAAAGTATTCTGAAAAATGCTCCACATTTCTCTGTTAGGGGCTCCTGTGCATAACTTGGGTCATTTGGGGCTTTGGTAACAGTAGAACTTTAACAAGGTTAACCAAATAAGGTTTTGACCGTGACCTCCAGGGATATCAAATTGACTCTACCTATCAAGGTCTCCTGTATAGTTTTTAATTTACTTTCGGTATTTCTACAAACTTAAAATTGTTCTGAAAACAATGGCTACATTAAAAAAATTACAAAGCAAAAAAAAATTTTAAAAAAAGGAAATTTTAAAAATGCTGTAGTTAAAGTTAACCAATGCCTTCCACATGGGAAACACAGAGTTCCCACAATATTTATATACTTTAATATACAAAAGCAACCTAAACTCCTCAAAGAAAGATAATCTATTATCAGCTCATGCAGTCAGACTTATGTCTAGATATCATGTAATTTTCTGCACCATAAAAAAAAAAAAAAAAAGCCAAGCAGACAGGATTTCTCTAGTAGCCTTAACAAGTTTTGAATGTCTTTACAGCGTGGGCTAAAATCTCCCATACAAGATCTGGGCTTTAAATAAAGTTTGGTTTGTTTTCGGTGGCAGACAGATAGCTGCTTTGAGAGAGAGGCTTGGAAAAGGAAAATGTTCCACTTAATTTCAAAATGGGATGGATCAAATGTTTTTGATGCCGCTCAACTGACTTTGTTTGGCGAACTGGGACACTGAATTATTTCATTTTCCTGTATTTTTAAAATTGTTGCCAAGAGACAGACTCCCTTCCCTCAGTGGGAGCTGCACCTATTTACACCAGCTAAAGGAGTCCATCAAGTCACATTTCTGAAGAGACATGAATGAGCAGCACATGAAAAAGAATGTGAAGTAGTGAATATGAATTTTGCATGCGGGGAACTGGCTTGTCAATTCGAGATGTAACAATAAAACTTCATTCACTATTGCAGTAATTAATAACCACAGCACAGCCTAACTTCCAGCTTACCTAAGCCAACACCTGAACTTTAGAACTGCAGAGGGTTTAAGCCCAGACCAAACCCAAATTTGGATGTTTGGTTAATAATTAGTATAATAATTCATTTCAACATTTACAGTAAACACGGTGGCATTGCTGAAAATCTTAATTATAGAAATCAGTAAAAATTGCAGCACAATAATTACCCCCCTTTGTCTGGGGCCATTCATTCAGGGCTTCTCCTACATAATCTCATGAGCTGCCCAGGCCTCCCCTCAGCCTGCTCTTCTAAATATCTGAGGATCACAGAGGTGAGGTCACTTCACCACTACATGGGAGGAAAGAGAAAAAGAAAAGAAAAGGAAAGGGGGGGAAAAGGGAGAAAAAAGCAAAGCATCTGCTAAAATCTGACTTCATTTGATTTACTCTCCAAGACTGTTTTTTATTAAATATGTTTGACTGCTATCTCTAATTAAATGTAGAATTAATTTTGGCAAACTAACCACAGATGCAGTTTATGTTCAATTTTATCAGACAGATTTATTTATAAGCTGTCAACTTCTTGAAAGACTTCATTTTGGAGCAGTTTTAAATTGCTAACAGTAGCTGTAAATGGGGCTACTGTTCTCTGGAAGACTAAAGAAGAAGTATGCTATAAATGTCCATTCCATCTGCGAGGAATCATAAAACAATCACATTCCTTTATATTTTTTTTTTCTTCCTTCCCCCCTCCTTCTTGGGACCTTTATTAAATTAGTTCAACTCAATTAAAAATAACTTCAAAAACATTTCAGGCCCCTTTGTTTCAGGGAATACTTGGAACTCTCTGCACGGAACGTCACCCTTTTAACTAATCCCTTTTGGGGAGTGGAGGAGAATGGTGGCATTGTGACTTCAGACAGTGCTTTCAAGGGTCTCTACTGTACCGAATTGAGGTCAGGGCCAGACAATGCCCAGCACCCAACAGCCTTTCAGGCCTTCTTCACAGCTCTATCAAATGTGCCTTTCTTCCCTGCGCGCGCTTTCTCTCGTGGCAGAGTCACAGGACAATGGAGAAAGCCTCCAGCACCATTTATGGTCACTATATTTGCACATGACAAAGTCTATTCTTCCTGGTTTGCCAGTTCCCTGGTAAAAAAGAATGAACCCTGGGTAGATTTTCCCACCATTACAGTTGTTCAAACTTAGCTCAGATTAAAAACGGAAAACTCTTGAAAACAACAAAAAAAACCCGTCTAAGAACAGTGAGTGCTGTTTGAAAGGGGAGCTGCTCCACTCCTTGCTATTTTGGTATTGAGAGAGAAGCTGCAGAGATGGAGTGGAAGATTAAATATGCCACATTATAGCCTGCATATGCATGGCTGAAGATACATTTTAGTGGAAACAAGGGGTAAATCAGAACTATTTTTCATCCTATCCTTTAAAATCCCTGTTTGAGCAGCAGTGCAGGAGCTCCTCTGCACCCCTTGGTTTTGCTGGGGAAGGTTTCACTGCTCCAGTCACAAACAACAACAGCAGCAAACCAATTACTGCACATTTGTGCTGGCTACTGCTGCTATTTCTGAAGACCTACCTCAGAAGTTTTACTCTTTCAACAGATGAGGATGAGAGAGAGACAGAGTGAGAATGTTGCACTAGATATGGCGAGCTTGCTGCCAGGAAGGATTTTTTTCTTTTAATTTTAAATATGCGCTACAGATACAGTATTCTTCACAACCTAAAAAGATCTGAATGAAAATGTACTGCTGTTTAAAAAGACTGTTTATAACCAGTACTGAACTTGACATTTGCACTGCCTCACCCACGCACCTCCAAAACACACACATCTTTTTTTAGTTCATTTTGAGAGATGGCAAAGCCCCCACCCCTGCCTGACAACAGGCCGAGCAGCAACCCAACCTGCAGCCAGGCAAAAGCCACCAAACCATGGCTGGAGAGTCACTGCAGCCTGCTCCATCCTACCATGGGGTGATGCTTTTATTCCATTTCTGTTCCTGACCTTTCTGGTGATTTTGTTCCGTTTGGCACCGCGCTGTTTGCACGGCATTGCTCGGCTGCAGGCTCTTCCCAAAATCTGATCCCAGCCCTGTCGGAACCCAGGACATTCCTCTGGCTGCCCTGGAGGGCTCCAGACCCTGGCAGGGGCTCAGAGGCCTTGGCACAGAGTCACAAACACCTGTGCCTTCGATTTTAGCCCATGGAAACAATTACCAACTTTGTGTGAAGATTTACAAGCCACAGGAGTTTGAATAGAATGATAGTGAATTTGTCCCAGGGTGAAAAAGTAGAATTTTGGGGATTTAGAATGGGGGTTCAAGAGGCAAGATGGAGGGATTTGGGTGCGTCCTGTCCTTCTTCTTCTTCTTGTCCTCCATCTTCTGCTGTGATGGTGACACTTCTGGGTTGGTTTAGGGTAGAGACAGACTGTCTAACATAGGGGATAGGTATTGGGAAGTTATTGTAAATAAAGCACATGTAGATTTTAGTACAAAAAGCCAACACCACCCCAAGGGCAGGCAGTGTGTCACAACCCGACCTGCTGGACAGACCTCAGCAGGTAAGAAAGTGAATGTATTAGATAAGAGCAAAGAAACAACCTTGAGAATGAGAGCCAAGGAATCCTGACTTGTTCAAGTGTGGAAAAAGAGACTTTCCAACACCTCGGGTCACCTCAACACCAGAGACCTCATGACAGCCTCACCAGGCAGATCCCCCTGCTCTTGGAGCTGCTGTCCTGCACAGCAAAGGGCTCTGCTTGCCCCTCTCTGCCCCTCCAGTGCTGGAAGGGACAGCCAGAGCCAGGGCAAGGCGTGCTCTGCTCTGTACCTGCCCATGTGCACAGCCAGCCACACCTTCCCTACATCACAAAGCAAATTCAGCAGAGAATTACAGAACAGGGCTCCAAACTGATCCCTGCTTGGTGGTGCTTTGGGATGGTTTTTTCCCCACCAGGATGTCACATAGACTGAATTATGACACTGAGACTCCCTGGAACAGTTCTGTCCAGCAGCCAGTGTGATGCCAGGCACCACATTCTGCTCTTTGGCTCACAAGGAAAACAACCAAGTACATAAATCCCAACCCACTTCAGGAAATCCCATAAGTATGGACTTCATTTTAAGAACCTCCCCCAGTGTGAATGTTCATCTGAATCAAAGGCTAAATGTCTAATTCAGGCTGAAACCAATGGTGTCTTAAGATCCATCAAGAATAAATTACTCACTTGAATGTTAAACCTACATGAGATCTTTGGATGGAAAAAAATTCTATAGAATGATGAACCATATTGTTAATATAAAAAATAACTATAGCATGTTCCACTCAAGCAGCAAAATGTTGGAGTACTGACTCATGGGTTCCAGACATGTGGAAAAGAAATAGCATTAAGTTACTTCCAAATTTGCTCCCCACATTCTGATTGTATGCAGACCCAGAAATGAGTCAGTGCCATTAGCACATTCTTATTTAATAGACTAAAACTTAAATATCTGATTGTAGATGTGAGCATCATCTACAGGCTGGTAGCCAAGGGTTTCTGCCTGCAAATGGGAGCCTATGTCAGACTGCAAAAACAAATTACGAGGCCAGAAAAAGGATTTTCTGAGAGTTTGCTGGTCAATAGCATTTCTTTCTGTGTTCTAAAAATAACAACATAAAGTGTTAAGGAGGTGCACTTGAAAAAGAAAGACTCTGCAATGAAAGAATTCAAAAAACAAAATCTACTTTGCCAATGCAGTATTTAACAGGAATATACTGTTTTGAACCTGCCTTTAAAATTGCTCAGCTAGGTAAATAAATGCAAGGTAAATATTTTCCTAATGTGTTTTACTTGAAATTGCTCACTTTTCTTAATAAAAAACCAAGATGGTGTCTCATTATCTTCAAAAGATGGACCTTTGGAAATTCCATTTCTGGAATTTTTATATTAGGCCTTCTTTTAAGACATGGTAAGGACTTTTATTAACTACCTAATGGATAAGTTGACTTTGAAATGTCTCCTGAACCCCCAAAACACATGACAAAGCCTTAATTACTTAGCCTTTTGTGTTCTACACTTTTGCTAATTCTAACATGTTTACAGAAAAAGATGTATTCAATTCCAGTAGGTTAATCTGGGTCCTGCAAAAAGCTTATTAATGCTCCATCTAACAATCAGAAACCAGAAGAACAAGGGGAGGAAAATGCAGGAAGACATGGAACAGAAATCTAAGCCTCCTATATAAGTTTTGGTGGTTTTTTGGGTCAGATTCTGATTGAAAATACTGAAAGGATCTTACAATATTTAGCTAAAAATATGCAACCAGTCCTTGTTCACTTAATCCTAGCCCACAGCTCTGTCTATCCAGGGGAAAATATGCTTCTAAGTTCCACCCCAGAGAGGAGCTGCCTATTTTCTTAAAATCCTGATGCCTCTCATCCTGCAGGTGATGGACTCCAAGCTGCAGCTCCACCCTGGAAAAAGCCCCT
>NW_005054482.1:440691-441538 GCF_000277835.1 Geospiza fortis | reverse complement strand
CTACTGATATTATTTATTTTTGTCATCAAAAACTACTGTGAACCACATTCAGATTCACATCACACCTTTAAAAAAGAAGATTAAAACGAATTACAAGTGAACTAAATAAATACAGAGCCCCTTATCAAGACTGTAACTGTTTTGAGAACTCAGATTTTAAATTCCTTGTTTCAACTCCTCTTTCCATTAAATGCCAGCACTCGACAAGTGGGAGGAGGCAAAAGTGAGAAGTCCAGCTTTGCCTCCTGGTGGGAGATCCTCAGTTCCTGAGAGAGAGAAAAGCCACAGCTGGTGATGCCTGGGCAGAAGCAGCAACCTGGCAGGGCAGGAAATGATGCTCAGACAAGATCCTCAGGTGAAGAAAGGATTTCCTTGTGTCCCAGCCTGGACTGGGGACAGACTGCTACAAAGGGAGGAGTCACTGCACTGCCAGGCTGAAGGGACAAGTCTAAACCACAGGGACCCATCTGTCAGAAAAAAAGCTGACCATAAACCAGCTTTTCTATGTCATTTAATGTAATTATTCTGCTATCTTTTCCTTTTTTCTTTAGCATAGCTTTATTTGTATATATATATGTATAGACACACACATATATATATTTGTATATGTATTTGTATATACACCCACATATAAAAAAAGAGTATTTAAGAAAAAGTTTCTTGAAGAAAAACCTGGATGCAGAGTCTAAAAACTTTTTCTATAACCAATTATTTGCTTGAAAACACAGTCAGCAAAATCCGAGAGGATATCAAGCACCACCAAGACAGACAGATAGGGGCTCAAATTGATTGAAAGATATTTTCACAGTGTATCCATGCACAATGTTGTGAGACACCTTTAAAATCA
>NW_005054482.1:431196-438337 GCF_000277835.1 Geospiza fortis | reverse complement strand
AAACAGAGTCAGTCACTTGGGAAATTTTTGTTTTGCCTCCCTGACGTGGAATATTAAGACTATTTTTAAAAAAAAAAAAAAAAAAAAAGCCTGCTAGTTTTGTTTGTTTGGGTTTTTGTTTTGTTTTGTTTTTTTTTCAAATGGATGAACCAATTATTTTCTCTCATATCATTCAATATAAGAAAAGCAAACAAACAAGAATAAGAGTGTGAGGTCAGACCAAAGGTCCACCTTGCCCAGCATCTTCTCTATAACTGAGTGACCAAAGCAGATGTCTGGGGAACAGTAAGTTTAAATAAATCAATAGATCTGCCTAAGGCAGATATTCAACACTTTACAGTCTTATAGCAGGAAGTGTTTGACAACTTCAAAAATATTTTTCTTCTGCAGCACCCAATGAATCTTGGTTACGTACTGAAAATCCCACTGGAGAAGCCTTAATTCCTGAGATCAGATAATAACACACAATCAGAGAAAACAAACAAGTTCCTCAAAGAATACAGATAATAACAGTTATGGCACATCACCCATCCTCCTGGACTGTCATTTTTTTCTGCTTGTGCAAAACATCCTGGTAAGGAGTTACTTTCATCCGAACTTATCATCTCCCTCCCCAGGCTACACAAAAATTCACCTCATCATTCTACTCCCACAAGATTCATATCAGCCTGGTTTTAAAGAAAAAGCTCTGTTTGTCACAGGCCTGCTTGGAGTCTTGTGTTCTGTATTGAAGATGCAAACTCATCCAACACTGGCTAAGTGCTTCACCTAGCAGGTGAAGGTCAGCTTAAAAATCTGGGCTTTGTGTCTCCCAGAGGTTCCCAAGCTCTTTTCCTTTGGAAGAACAGCATCCCCCATTTCAGGGAGCCAATCCTGTCACCAGTAAAACACTCCTGCTTTCCTTATCAAACTGCACCTGTAGACATCTGCCCACTGAGCAGCTGGGGGCTCTGTTTGGTGAAGCATTATCCAAGCAAAGCCTCAAGAGCCACTTGTGCTGAACTTTTTTAAAGCAAAAAAGGCAAAATGCAACGTTCTTCTGCCAGGGTCTGAATGAAGGGATTCTCCAGGGATTCCCCTGCTCTGAGCCTAGGATCCATGGTGCACCTTACAAAAAACCCCAAACCATGCTGCACTTTCTGAACCTGATGTCAGTCACAGTGTCATAATTACTGGCTGAGCACAAACAATTAAACCAAAGGGAATGGATGGGGAGTTAAGATTATCTGTTAAAAACAACAGCAGTGTCCCAGAGGAACCAGTAGAAAAGTCATTAATTGTAGAATGCCCCCTCAAGGTCTGAATCTTGGCCAGCAGTTTGTTCTTTGCAGGACTGAGCACAGGATCAAAGGGACAGCACAGTTCACAGCCTTAACAGAGAGGGCATCAAGCAGGTGCTGGGAGGGGACTGAGGAAAATGTTACTCGGGGCTTCTCTCAGGCAAAAACCAGATTGTAGGGATTTTAGGTCAGCTGGGGTTTACCCCAGACCTTCCCTTTTTATTGTATTATTTTTGTCTCCCTGCAGTTTACCTTTCTTTGCAAAAATAATAGCTTTTAAAAAGCTGTTCTGAGACATTTAAACAGAAACTGCAGTTGGAAATGGAGGAAATAGAGGAACATGTAAACAAGACAGTCACTTGTATAAAAGAGGCAACTGCACCTGTCAATAAGGGATGCACTGAAGAAAAATAAGTGCAGGTCTTTTTGACAGACTGTGAAACAAGAAAACTTTGTCTCAGATTTTCCAGGAGCCTCTGCACACCTCTGTAGATTTATTTCTGTGTACAATAACAGCAACACTGAAGGAATGCAAACCCAGGCCTGACCTTTGTGGGCTTTTCCCCACCCTTAAAAGCAAATCCATAGAAAACTTGAACTTTGTGATGTGAGAGGAGGCGCCAGGGTTCAGGCAGCACCTGAACTGAGTGAGTCAGTCCTTTGAGGCTGCCTCTTCTCCTCCTCTCCCACACTTGTGGTTGATATTTCAAATCTATCAGAGGCTGTGAGATACCATCTCTCTAACAGTGCTTGTGGCCACCAACTTTCTTTATAATCTCTCTCCATTTTTCCTATGTAAGAGTCTTAAATGAAGTTTGTTCCAGACTATTAACCTATGACAGAAGACTGCAGAGATAAGATTTCACTGACATATAGAACAAAGAAAAAGAAAGGGTGTGAAAATTGCAATGACAAGGTTGCCTTCATAGCTCAAGATGTATGAAATGAAATGAACTAAAATATCTGACAAATGTCTGGATAACACACGTTGGGCACTACTCACTTCAGCTGAGTCAATCAGAACTGCATTTAATGGACAGCACAAAGGATTTCATTTACAAACACAACTCCTTAACTGGAACATCTTACATTTATCCAATATTGTATTGCTTTCAAGAATAAGTGATGTAACCACTGCTACAAGGACATTTATTCTCAAATCACAGCATTTCTGAACCAGGCAAAATAAATATTCCAGTACACTGAGACCAATTCAGACTGTGTCTGTAAGAGGAAAAGCCATGGCATAAGGAAAGCTCCTATGTCGCAGTTAAACTGATCAAAAAGGCCTCATGGGCTGGACAGCACCAAGCTATCTCTTGACTGCAAGCCAAAAATAATCTCCCACCTCTGGCTGTGCAAGAAGTTTTCATATATTCTAAAGGGAAGATGGTTTCAAGCTGAAAATGCCACAGTTCTGCACGAAAAGGACTGAAATTAGAGACAGACTGAAGGGAGCAGCTTTCATAGTAGCCGTTGTGGAGCAAGAACAAAACACCAAAAAAGCCAGGGAAAATGTAAAGCCCTGTGTGCAAATATCACCCTCTGTGCAGAGTTCCTGCTGGAGGGCCTGTGGCAATGCCCAGTGTGACACCAAGCTGGCAAGAGTCTCAAGTCCTGTTTCCTTCTGCACACTTAACTGAATACAGCCACAATATAGAGCACAAACCCAACGGGGGCAGTGCTTCCATTTCCCTGAAATTTGGCCTCCCTTTCTGCTGCAGAATTAATTATTAGTTAATTATCTGTCAGTTAATGTCTTCAGGCCTAGCTGGACACCCTCCTTCTGGGAACCTCCTGTGAGCATCACCCCCAGCAGAAATGGGATGCTCCAGGGCTTTGTGATCCACCAGGATTCCTGGATGTCCCTGCAACCTCAGAGATCCAATGTTCTCCAACTTCTGCTCTGCTTCCTCCTTTCCATTCCAGATTGTCACACAGCAAATATATAGAACCCCATGAAAAAACATGTCAAAGAGAAAACAAGAAAGCAGCAAAGCAGCAGGGTAGGAGAAATACTACATCGTTTGTTTTTGCTAGGGAGCAGAACACGTTGGAACAAAAAAAAAAAAAAAAGAAAAAAAAAAGGAAAAGAAAGAAAAAAACCCCTACATGAATGGGTCTCTTTTTTTCCATTGTTGTTCATGACCATAATTTAGCAATGCATTTACTAGCCACTGTAATCATCAAACAGGCTCTGACAATTAACAAAAAGACCATGAAAATGAAAGTAGTGAAATGGAAATGAATCACAGCTTCACCACAGCAGAAAACATCTTTCTGAAGAAAGACAGACTAAAATGAACACAACTCCAAGTAAATTACATATTAATTAAATGAATTAGCAGTGTTGCTATTGTCCCATTTGGCCACTCACAGGCATTTTACAAAACAACCCTTGCAGCTTTACGAGCTTCTGTCTTTTCAGCACATCCTTGTGCAATGCCTGCTTCCTCCCTGGGATCCCCATTGCCAGCAGCTACTGGAGGGCAGCAAATCCCTCCATCCATCCATCCGTCCGTCCGTCCGTCCATCCATCCCACACCAACCAGCCCTGCCCAGGCAAACTCCAGCAGTTATTGTGAGCAGTGCCCCTCGTGTTTGGCACGGGGCCTGAATAAAACTGCTTCCATTCTGAGGACTGGGGACAGGATAATGCCTTGTGACACACAAGGGGAGTGTGTTCCTCCTGCTCAGCTTTGCAGACTCCCTCTAGGATCTATATGCTTTCATTAGGAATCCATATTGTACCAGGAAAGTGTTAGATAAAGCCAAATTCCATTTCAAATACTGAAAATGTCTGTTTTCTAAAAAGTTCACAAGAACTTCTGGCTTACATAAGCAGTCATTCCTGTAATAATACAGAGTGGCAAACAACCTTCTGCAACCTGCTGTAGGACCCTTTGCGTCATTGCTAAGGGGCCAGACAGATTCTTTGTGGTTGTCAGATACAGGAATGTATTGTATTAAAGAGCTTGGCTTCAGGACCTTTGCACATAAAAAAATCAAATGCTTAATGAGAATGATTTTAAAAAACAAATGTTTAAAAACCAGGGGTCCTTGTATAGGCTGTATATCCTATTTCTTTGGTGTGTTGTCAATAACAAAGGCAATAACAAACCAGTATTTAGAGACAAAGGAAATAAACACAGCCAAACATGCAACTTTGGAGACATTTACAAGCATTGTGGCTTTGCAGTTGACAGTTCTCTAAGGGAAATTGGCCTCCTGATGCTGAGGAAATGGGTGGGCCAATTACTGATCTGCTCAAGTAATTTTCCTTCCAAAATATTGTTAAAATCGCTGCCACAATGGAGCAAACATCAAATAACTTGCAAGAAAAGCTCAGGAGCATGCAGATGCCCTCCCTAGAAGAAGCCTGGCCATTTCAGCTGGGTTTTCTGCAGAAAAGGCTTACCGTGGACGAGCTCAAATGAAGACAGAAGGATCTGACCTACTGAGCACTTAGTCCCAGCTTAAGCTGGATCTCACACACTGCCATGTATTACAGCACACAGCACTCCCCTCTGCAGTCCTGCTCCTGGCAGAAATGAAGTCACAAATCACCACTGTTTGAGATTATTAAAGGTCTTTCTGCATCAGTGTTATTATTAGCACTCGGGTTTAAATGAATAGTCTGCCATTTTTAAGCTACAGTCAAATAAACCAGACTCCTGGTTCTGCAGGAAAGGCAGCCCCACATTGCCTCATCTCAATAGAGGGCCAACATGCACTTCTGGGCTGTGCCTGTCAGCTTTCCCTGACTTGATAAAGCAAATTCAAATGCCTACAGACAAATTAAAGTGGGAGCATAATGCATTAAAGGAGTACTTGTGGGATGTTGACATTCAGCTGTGAAGTTCACACCTTCATTCCATCCTCACGATGCAGCAGAGCACAGTCCCACATCCTGAAAGCCAGAAACTGCAGGTCTGCCCCTGTGTAGCTCAGCACTGCTCTGGAATCTTTCCTATTTCATAGGAAGGAAATATCTGGGTTTGTTTTAAACATTTAACCGAGGCCACAGCACAGGTGTATTTTAAAAGACACCACATCCCTTATAGGTAACAGAACAGTGGGTTGGGGTAGGCTCAGTCAGTGTTTTACTCTTCAACCTCAATTCCCAGTTGAGGTTGTAGATAACAGGATAAAACCCTGCTTTTTCTTCCTTCTTTCCTTCCATGGGCAGTGAAATATTTAGCAGCTTTTTCTACGTTTTTTTCCTCCTCTTAGACGACAAACACCAAGAACTGCCAGAGGAAGAGTGTTTACATGACCAACAGAGTGATCTGGACTTCCTGGACCAACTGAGAAATTCTGTGCTTCTGTTTTACACTCCAAAAACAAAATGCTATGGGAAGAAGTCGTGTGCACTATATACAAAGCAATTCATGAGCCCAAATGTAAATCTTGTTTCATCAGATAGCTTGGCTCTACAGCTGAAGTAATTATTTTTTTTGAGTGTTGTGGATGTGTTAGAAGGATGTGTTTCATATGTATAAATTACCTCCTGCCTTGTAAAGCTATCATGAAAATGAGATCTTGCTCCAACTCAAGCAAGCCCAGAGATAAAGGAGACAATAACAACAACAAAGGATATCAGCCCTTCCACCTCCCTGTACAAACAGCCTGAATAGCCTCCTGCATTTCAAGGGTTCTTGTCACTGATGATCTTTAGGATCTTGTAGCTGAACTCTACACTTCAGCAATGAGGACATCCAGTGGCAATCACCAGTTAACTTATGTGATGTGCTTTCTGCAAGTCTGAATTTGGTATCTGACACTATTTTTGTGCTGCTTACATCTGCATGGGATGAATAATATCCCCTTTCTTGTTTGGCGACTATTTTTCTTGAGCTAAATTGCCTATTGACTCTAGCCTGAAGCTAAACAAAAAGGGCAAATAATACAGCAGAAGCCATTAAATAATGTATTTTTTTTGCCTGTCATTAACATGAATACCATGTGCAATTTCAATCCCCACAGAAAAGCTATAACAATCTCTGACACTGGTGTAGAGCAATTGCTGATGAAGACTGACTGCTCCAGCAGCACTTTTTCTTTATAAAATATTTTGTGCATTAAAACACCTGGAGAAAGCCCAATTATTTTCTGTAACAGACAAACAGGAGCTCTAGTGCTGTTTCATAAAGGAGGGAGCCAAGGCAGAGGGCTGAGGCTGCCTGGTGGGACAAAGGCTGGGTGGGGTTAGAAGGCAGGAGACCTTCCCAGGTCACATCCAGCCAGCCCCACCTGGTTTGCTTAGCCAGGGCTGTGCTGAGCTGACACAGTGCAGGTGAGGCTGGAAGAAATGCCCACATTTCATCATCATCCTCCCTCCAGGCCCCTCTGAGCAAACCCCTGCTTGGCACTGCTGCTAGGACTGCCAGAAGTTTCCTGTCTTAGGGAGGATCGTTCATCCCTCTGTACCCACCTTGCTAATGGAGAAAAGAGATTTTAGTTGCTGTGGAGCAGCCACTACTTGAAACAGTCCCCACAAGGAGATTCTGGGAAAAGTTCCTGCTTCTCTACCCTAAACAGAGGCAAGACCTTGATGGGAACAAAGGACAGAGCTGCCCTGCTGGGGGGAGGCCAGCACTGAGAACAATTAGCGTGTTGATGTCAGCTTAAAGAGGGTCACCGAGAGATCAGCTTTCCCTGCATCTGTTCTTTAATTAAAGAGAGAAAGGTGGCAGTGGCCACTGCCCATCACTATGGAAACCCTGAAATGCCACGCAGCTGGAGCTGCTGCCCGCTCCCCAGGCTGGGACCAGCCTGCAGCAGCATCAGGCAGGGTGAGGAGGGTGAGGGAGACCCTTGGCAGCTGTCCCACACCTGGGAGCCCTTCCCAGCTGGGGCTG
>NW_005054482.1:430442-430794 GCF_000277835.1 Geospiza fortis | reverse complement strand
GCAGGAGTGCTACACTAGCTATAGGCTGTTGGTGCTTTTCTGGCTGTACATGAGGTATATAGCACACATTAATACAGCTCTTCTGGCTCTATATCAGGAATATAACATACATTAATAACACCTAGCTGAGCAGTCTGAGAGTTGTAATCCACTGGCAAGGACTGAGCAAAGACTTTGGACACCTCCATGCCCCCTAAAGCACTGATCCCCACAGGAAATTGTGGCACAGGAGGGGCTGCACCAGAGCAGGAGCTCTGTGTTCTGCCCTGTGCAGTGCCACAATTTGGTCACAAGAGAACACAGAATTAGGGCCCAGCATCTCCTCAGTGGGTTATGCTGGTGTCCTTGGTGG
>NW_005054482.1:374315-430432 GCF_000277835.1 Geospiza fortis | reverse complement strand
CATGGCAGGAGAGGGGGGATGAGGTGTTTTGGCAGGTTTCTGCTGTGGGTGTGTGCCTGTCACCCTCTGCCCACTGCTGCCTTTGATCATCCCCAGTACACTCATGCTGGGCCTTATCATCTTCATTGATGATTTAAGTTGCTACAAAAATATTTGCCAAAACTATTGTTCGAGTTGTGCTAATAACAGTGATTATAGCATTCCTTCAATTAATTACAGACAGCTGCACTCCCAGCTTTTTCCACTTTCTCTTCCAAGTATTTCTTGCATTATCAGCACTGACAAGAGTTTTGTCCGCAGAGATATTGGTCTTAGGGGTTTTTTGGTGGGGTATTTTGGGGAGGGTGTTTCTCCTTCTGGTTTCAGTATTTATTTGTGCAATTGCTTTTCTTTTCTTCAAACTGCAGTTCTAAAATAACAACACCAAAATGATAACAAGACCAAAATAACATGATATCAGTGCAATTAGAATAAAAAATGCCTTCTACATTTTGCCAATTAACTTACAGCCCTGCAGTTGAGACCCCACCATATATCTTACCTTAGAATTAAAATAATCTGTGTATTTTACTCCTTGAAAACTATTTCTGAACATGATTTCTTCTCTCAGCTTGAGACCTGTCTCAAGAATCAACTATGCTGCATGTAGAGAGTCTCTGGAGCTCTCTCCAATTAGAGATTAGGAACTGAGGGATGGAAAATAAGTTTCATTGCATGCCAACATGGCAAAGATCCTTCCATTCTTATATTTTCATATACAGTTTCAACATCTTGCCTTTCAAATATGACAATACATTAACAAGATTATGGGAATCTATATTATCCTGCATTACCATGTGAACAAAGCAAAAATGATATTCCCTTCAGAAAGGAACCTGTTAAAAGCCCCTATTACACCAGAAGCAGAACCATGAACAATGAGTTAATGACTAGGTAAAATATAAAAGACATTTTCAGTTAGGTGATGAAAGGTCCTATTAACATGGATGTTTTTAATGAGCTATTTTAACTTATACCTGGCATTTCTCAGCTGAGATCTCTTTTAGATCTTCTGGTCATTTCTGTCTGGTTCTCTACAAACTCTTGGATCTAAACCTTGATTTGTTCACATTTCTTGGCTGTGGCTATTGTTATAACACCAAAATACTTCATTTAACTTTGAGATTGCATGTGTCATAATGTCTGAAACCTCATCTCTTCCAAACAAATAAGTGGGTTGTGTTGGTGTCCTTGGAATTCTTTTACATCTTTTCTGTTGTGGAGATAGAGCAGGGGAGAGAGCAAGCAGAAAGGAACACAGCCTCCCATGTGTGGATCATAGATACAACACTAATGGACATAATAATTATGTAAACACAATAATACTGTTCACTGTTCATTTCCTAATAACTCTTAGCATGCTGCTTGTTTTACTCATTGGTACTACACAGTGAACTGACACTCTTGAGAGGAAAACTAGTTTACAGCTCACCACCCTGTATGCAAAATTAGAATTATTTTTCCCCCATATGCATTACTTCACAATTTATACACACAGATTTTTACCTGCCATTAATTTTTCCAACCAGTCACTCACTAATGTGAGATCCTTCTCTGCAATCTGTCTTGGTTTCAGCGAGATCCTTCTCTGCAATCTGTTTTGGTTTCAACTCCTTGAATAACCTGTTAGAAGCTGCAACCTCTTATAAATTTTCCTTTCTCAGATCATTTATGGTATCTGTTGAGCAGCAGATACCCTAGCAGCACACTCATCCTGTGAAACTGCACCACTGGCTCCTCACACTGTCAGAACTGTCTGTTCATTACTGCCCTTTGTTTCCCTCCCTTTAGCCAATTATTTATCCATGGAGACTCTCACTCCTGATCTCATGGCAGGTCAGTTTTTCCAGGAGCCCTTGGTCAGAGACCTGTTGAATCCTTTTCAAATCAGAGCAGATAACACCAGCATCTCTCCCTGACTCCTCTGCAGAGCTGCAGCAATCTGTGAAACACAACTTCTGTTTTCAGAAACCACATTAACTCTTCTGCAACATAACATATTTATCTTTGTGTTTACTAACCCTATTCTTTGCTGTTGTTCCCTCCAAATGGTCTGTTAGGGCATCTATTTCCCATCTGAATTCCTTCACAAGTCATGGATGAATACTGCCTGGTCCTGGCAATCTGATGCTCCACATTTTGTTGATTTAATTCTCTCCTTTCCCACTGACACTGGGAGTTAATTCAGCTCCTGTGACACTTTCCCCCACCCCTCATTTTCCCAGCAGAGTTCTGGCAGACAACATCCAGAGTATTTTCTGTCAGCAGTACAAGCAGATTTGTGTTCACAGAATCACCCTGTAGAGTCTTAGCTGGTGCATCCCACACACTTAGATAAACACACAAGACCTCCCCAATACAGACAAAACTAAATCTGGGCGCTCAAAATCCAAGCCCAGTTATAAAATTCCAGGTGAAAATTACTCCTGACTTTGGCACAAGCAGGATAGCCCTGGTAGGAAAAGCCTAAAACCATGGAGGCTTTGTCACGCAGATCCCAGCTCAGCTCTTTGCACCAGCTCTATCTCACAAAGTTTGTCTGTTTTCAGCAGAGCACCTACTGCAAAATAACACTGAGCAGACTGTATATTAAAAAGCCATCCCACGCATATTTATAACTAATTTATTCTTCATTTCTCCTGTGTTGAATAACTAAATTACAACAGTGGCTCAGTAACCCCTTTTAGTTTAGGAAAGGGCAGCAGCTTCATTTGAGTAATATTTTAGCCCAATTAGTCCATTAGTCTCCAGTGGAGACCAGAGGAGAATGGAAACCAGTGAAACAGGAGTCCTGCAGGATTCCTTTTAAGTAACAGACCTCTGACTCATCTGATATCATCTGGCAGCCCTCGTGATCCCTTCAAAGATATTTCCAATTTTCCCAGTGTTCCGCAGAGACACGAAGCAGGCGTGTGCAAGGAAGGAGCAATGCATTAGCATAGGCCACCATGGATAAATCAGCCTGATAGAGGAGTTTCCAACTCCTCATGTGCTCAAGAAGCTTCAAAGTCTCTGAGAATTTTGGCTTCTACTCTTTCGCAAACCCTGCAGAGTATGAGTTAGTCACAAAGCAGCACCTTGCCTTTGCTCAGGGATGTTGTCTGAGTGGCCATGCTGGATGTAGCTCTGGTTTTACATAGGTTTAATGCTTTCCCAAACCCTGCAGAGTATGAGTTAGTCACAAAGCAGCACCTTGCCTTTGCTCAGGGATGTTGTCTGAGTGGCCATGCTGGATGTAGCTCTGGTTTTACATAGGTTTAATGAAACCTCTGGTTTTACACAGAATTAATGAAAAAGTGCCTGAAATAAGATACACAACTTACTATCTGAAAAAGAAAAAAAACTATTTCAAGGCTTGTTTTAGACTCCTTGCCTTGTAATACATATGTGGTAGCTAGAAGGTAAGAAAAATACAAACACTCAAGATGAAGAATCTGAAGGACTTTCCTGGTTCCTTCTAACTGACAATCTGAAACTTTCAGTGACAATTACCAATTTAGTGACAAGTTTCAGTCAATTACCCCTTCAATGAATGCAGAGAAAGCATCCAAGAAAACCAGCACCTAAGGCAGGGAAAACTGCTTCATGTACATATCTGTGTTCAGGAAAAACAAGCTTTAATTCTTAGCTTAGCTTAAGCACCTGGAAGAGACTTCCTGGATCAATGAGAGATATGACACTTGTGACAAAAATGACATTTCAGTATCACACCAGAAGGCCTCCCCATTTCTGCCACCTTACAGCACTATAAACATGAGCCCAGGAATGTTTTCTGTCCATTCAGGGAAGAACTCAAGGTCCCTGGAAGCTGAGGAAAAGTGGATTATCATCCTCAGCAAGATTTGGAGTATTGTCCCCAACCCCAAACACATCACTGGAAACATCCATGCAGCCCAAGCCCTCTACTCTTGGAAAGGAACCTTAAGCCTTGGCATGGGCATACAGGTGTGCATCTGTGGTCTCACCCACATTAAACTGCAGGTTTAATACTCCAGCATTGCCCTTTATACTATAATTTCAGAATATTTTTCTATAAGCAAGTCTCCATATGCATAAGGCTGCAGGCACACCTACACTGCTACCAGCACTGAGATAACAAATTCAGGGCTTGCAGGAAAATGCCACTTCAGCACAGTGACTGAAGAGGGGCTGTTCTCCAGCTCTGTGCTGTGGTTTAAGTTTATACACAGAGCTTAAACCACTAGTCACTGGCAAAAGGCTGCATTTCACAATAGGAATCAATTTCCAACTGGTCTCATCTTTTATCTCTATCATTCAATTCTATGACCTATCTTCTCATCTGAACAAATGTGAGGTCTTTTGCAAATATATATAGCACATATACAAGCACTGAAATAAAACTCAGCTAGTGGGAGGAAGAACTGATAGTCTCCCAAATAAAAATCATCATTGTTACAATAAAGCATCAAGCAGGCTGATGCCAGTGCATGAAAGATGGGATGCTGATTTTGTAACTCTCACTCAGAAGAAA
This sequence comes from Geospiza fortis, assembly GCF_000277835.1. NCBI lineage: Eukaryota > Metazoa > Chordata > Aves > Passeriformes > Thraupidae > Geospiza > Geospiza fortis. Next base: position 425,901 of record NW_005054482.1, on the reverse strand, counting down.
TGCTGCTTTTAAACTGCATGCTACTGAATTTGTCTGTCTCATAGGGCTGAAAGGCTAAGTCTGTTCTGATGGGATGTGAGTCTGAGATTTTCAAGGAGATGTTCATTTATTTAATAAATAAACTTATTTATGAATCCCAAACAGCATTTTCACTGGATGTTTTTGATTTCTTTTTCTTATGTTGCTGTTTGCATTTCAAATAATGAGATAAAGAGCAACTCTAGAAATAAAACCATTGTTAAAACTTTCATTTTTGAAGTACTCCCAAGCCTGAACTGCATGTGAAGTTTCTCCCCCCAGATGCCTGACTTCAGGTGACAGCAAGAGAGGGAGAAAACACTCAGCTCTGATCTCCCATTCATCCAATATCCCTGAACAAGGGCTCTGAAGCACAGGGACACAAATCTCACTCCAGTCATCCTCCAGGGAGTGCAGGGGCTCCCCACCTCCAGCTCTTCCCCACAGCAGAGCTCTGCACATCTCTCTGACAGATACACGTGCAGAAAGGACAGCTTCCATTTGAACTTCCTTCAAGAACTTGACCCAAATCCCACTCCAGCTGGAAAAGCTGTGCCTGTCTCTGCCACTGCTATTGTCACAGGCAATAAAACCTGTTGTTCTGTCATCATTAAAATGCTATCCTTCTCTGCCACTGCTCATCTAAAGAAATGCAAAGCATTTCCAGGATGGTGTGTAAGTTATCATGGCACACAGATGAGGAAGGATGTGCTCTTTACCAGAGAGCTGCTGCAGATGACAGGAACAGGTAACATTTTATTGTAGGCAGAGCAATTAAGGTAGACAGATGACAGTCTGGAAACAAGGATACCATGCTAAAATTAATTTGTGGTACTACAAAAGCTGTAAAGATCACAAATAGGATTACAAAAAGAATCTGCTGTTCAGTTGTATACATCTTATATTAATACTTAGATTACATAACAGTAACACTAATTTGATTTAGTGGATTATGCCAATAGCTGCAGGAAAACTTTTTTTCAGTACTCTTTGTAGAGTTATGGAAAGCTATAATATCTTTTTCCCTTATTACAAAAGACTGTTTAATATATAATTTATTAATTTTTTTTAATTCCATGAAGGAGTCTTATCTTTCCTCTCAGAAAACACAGCCAGCACAACTTGAACATTGGGCATTGTGCAGTTTCAGCTCACCTGAGAGCTTCTCAAGAGGAAAACCTCAGGACTATTTTGGTGCCATCATTTGGCCAATATCTGGGCAGTATTTCAGAGGGATGGGTGTGGTACCCCCAGCTCCTCCTAAGGATATCTCCTGATTTATGGCAGCAGGGAGCTGGACAAGACAACAGCAACACCTCAATGGAATAGCACATAAATATAACTTACAGTCTCCTCCTGCACACACAGAATGGAAGGAAATAACAGGAACACAGAGGTTGGCTGAAAAGCAATGTTTCTTACAGACCTGGGAGCTGTTTCACACAAGTTTCTGCATTTCCATGGAGGAAGGCAGTGCACCTGAGAGGGACACAGCAATTAACAAGGGGAGATAATGACCCAACCTGCACATCAGGCTGGCATGGGAGGAAAACTCTGGGAGTGAGAGGTGAGCAGGCACATTAAGGCACACCAATCCCTGTATCAATAAGGGGCTTGAAATCAGATTAATTTCTGCACAATTAACAAGGCTGCTGAAAGATCTGCTCTACAGCTGCCGCCGCTGCCAGGAGATGATGACAACTGAGGAAATGAAAATCAAAGGAGGAAACAATTACAACAATACTCACTGAAACTATTTAGAGTTCTCTTAATAAGTCAGCGAAACAAGTAATTGAAAGAATGTATTTTATTGCTGATTAAGATAATAGTTAATTTAGGTCTCGTTTTTAAAAAGAGCTCAAATTAACAAATCAGGTCTTTCATCTGAGTGCAAGTGAGAGCTCAGTGCATTCTCCTCATATCACACAGTCTGGAGATGCAGAGGGTGTGCTCTGGGAGAGAACAAAGATGGGAAGGAGGTAGGAGACTTTTAGGGAGAGGGGCCAGCTGGAAAGAGTAAAGTGCCAAAAGACTAATATATAATATATAATATATAATAAATATATAATATATAATTGACTTTTGCTCATTCAAATCTAGCAGCACAACAGTAACTACCCCTCACTTTTCTACACATAAAGTTAAATTAGCATTCTCCCACTCTCCAACAATCACACAAGTGGTAATGCTAAACCTTAGCATGACATCTAAACTTGTGGAACTTTAAAATAAAATGTTTTACAAGCAGAAACATTGCTAGCTTCTTCTTCAAACAGCGACAACAAAACCCATAAATCTTTTTTTTTCCTCTAAGTTCATAGAGCCATTATGTCACATCTCTAGATATTATCATTGAGAGGTAAGGAAAAATAAAACAGTTAGAAAAATATGTTTGTGTGACTGTTATTTCTTTGAAACTAAGTGGAGTAGCTCAGTTAGCTGCCAGATTGCAAGAACAATGGGAGCCACTGCAAGTTTTTTCTTAAATTTCAAATCCTACACCATTATCTCTTTTTTTTTTTTTTTTCTGAAGGATGAAATAAAATAAAAGCTGAAATCTAAAGAGGACTTTCAGGTTTGATAAAGAAAGGTAGGATTAATAAAAAAAGATGAGGATGGGCTTTTAAACACTATGTTATAACCTGATAGTGTTCTGAAAAACTCAGGCATATAAAAGTTAATCATAAAAATACTGGCAAACTTGCCTTTGAAGGGGAAGGCAGCAAAAAATTACAGAGCATCAGAGCTCGGAGGGAAAGGTAGAAAACATTGGAAAAGGGTTAAATTGACTAAGATTAAGAAGGTGCATGACAACCACTCTCAAAGCCCTGATCTGTGCTAACAAAACCATATCCTCTGCTTTTGATGAGACACTCACAAATGATTTAGCAAGAGGTGCTTTTGAATTATACCAGTGCTTTTTTGGCAATAAAATGTCTTTTTTTTTTGAGTTTTCATTTGTATCTGCCCTAAGCTGAAAACATCTTTGCTAGAAAATAATAACCAGGTTGAAAGTATTTTTTTTAAAGCAAAATTTCTCTAAAAGGGAACTTATTGCAAATTTTAGCAGAAATTGATTAAAATAAAATTAAGAATTCAGGAAATACTAAATCTAAGCAATCAAATATGATGCAAAAGAGGCTCCAGATTTCAAGCCCTTTAAATCAAGACAGCAAGGCTTGGATTTCAAGGAGCTATGAAGCTTATGAAGGCAAAAGTTCTACATTTACCTTCTGGTAAAACTAGGTGATTTCCCTGCTTTTCCTTTTTTGTATGTGTGTTTTAAAGTAGCTGCTTTAGAATATAAAAATACCTATCTTAAGCTGTGTGTAATTAAAATTCAGACTGTTTTTGACATATAAGCTTCAGTCAATTTACAGTTAATTGCTCTAAGGTCTGTCCTCCAGCGCCAGCTGGGCTACTCCAAAGCCTGAGCTCCCATTGGGAAATTGCATGATCCACAAAAGTCACTTTGCACCCTACAAAAGTGTAAAACTTGACCTTCTCAGGGAGAACAAAGTGATGACTTTGCTGGTTATTGTCAGAAAAACCCAGGCCATCCAGCTTCTGCATGGTGGGAAGGAAGAGTGGGGAATGCTGCGGGATCAACAGAGCCCGTGGCAGCCCCACTGCAGCCCTAACTCACACCATCACTGAACCCAGTGCATGATTCCAAGGAAAGCAGCACAGTTTACAAAATATTTTACATATTTACATAATATGTTACATATTTACAAAATATTTTACATCAGCACCACCAAATTCCTAATCCAAAGCTCTGTGGCATTGACAGCAAAGCTCCCATTTCTCTTTGCCGTCCTTAATTTGGCACAAAACTGTTGCTTGGTAATTACTGTCTTCAAGAAATGCCTTTTGCCTTGAAGAAAATACACATCTGAGTAATATTCAGGTCCCACATCTGAAACCAAACCTTCACATACAGCAAAGTGTTTCAGATTTCCATCTGCCAGGTATCCATGAAAGAGGAAGGTATGTGATACTCTCATCCCTACACTCCAACATCTACCTAGAGAAATATCTTTTAGGTTATTAAAAATATTGCTGCAGCCTACTCACTTTCTGGTATCCCGAATCCTTTTCCTCTATTTCAAAGGACTGTTAAGTTTGAAATTCCAATTCAAGTTGAAAACAACTCAAATCAAATGAATAGGGACTAGCTCAGACTGAAATCAGAGGAAAGAATTCACTGGACTTAACAAGGACTTCAGTTAACAGAAGATACAGGAAGTTCAGAATGAGTGAAAAAATACACAAGGGAGACAGACATACCCTCTGACCATAAACCTAGACCAGCAACCTTTCAGGACATCACCTACTTGGGTAATTTCTGGGAATGAAATCATCCTCAGCACCTCTAAAGGTCAAAGCACCAGCAAGATACAAGTGGCACATTCAAGGGCAAAATCAACCTTTTTCATGGAAATGCTCATGACTATTGGCTCTCTGCTCCTCAGCCACACCTGGAGCAGCACCAGTCTGGGACCTCCCTGTGCCCAAGACTGGCACAGCCCCACAATGTGCAAGGACCTCGAGGCTGAATGCACAGGTTTTGCATCACAGAAGTGATGTTTTAAGAGAAGTTGATAACAGGTTACTCTGTGTCTGGCAAAAAGAATAAAAAAAAAAAATCTCAAATTTCCAAAAAAGCTCAAAAATCAACAAGCTTTGATTAGGTGAAGCCATTTAACAACGAGTAGATCTCTCTCAAATTAGCAAACCAAACCCACTACAACAAGGGTCCACCAGCTGTGCCCAAAATGTCCTTTAGCTGTGCAGGACACAGCTGGAAAGTGAGAAGTAATATCTGTACATAGCTTTGCACCCACAGAGCCCAGTTTGGAGAGGTGGCACAGTGAGTACCACATGACAACCTGCTCCATTTTCTCCAGCCTTCTGCTCTGTTTGACCCTAAGATGGGTCTTGATCCACTCCACAGAAAACCTGCACTGAGCACTCAGAGATATGAGCTGGTGTTGATCCAGGCTTGCTAATTTTAAGCACCTGTTTTTGACCACTTTGCACAGTTTTCTGCCATCAGCAAAGCCCACCCTGCCACAGAGACGAGCGGGATGCACCCACCAGCCGAACAAAGAAATCCCAGTAACTCCTGCTCATTACACTGCAAGAAATGTTGCCCCAGGAAAGGAACTGTGAGCCACGGAATGGCTCATTGGCTGTACACCAAAGATGTTGGTATACACCAATGCTTTTGGTGGGTCAACACTATCAAGTAAAATAATTAGCAGCAAGATACTGGATCTTCCATCTCTCAGAGAGCAGTGCAGTTCTGCATGCTGCTCTCCCCAGAGAGACTGCAACCATCAGACACAAAGAAATTAGGAGTCAAAGGAAAACAAAAAACAAAAAGAAAAAAAAAGTGGAAGATTTCTTTCAAAAAATTTGTACACCATAATTGTTTTATTAATTGTGAAACGAGAAGACATATTAAGCACCGTGTGGCCTGGGAGTGAGAAATTCAAGAGTATCTTCTGTATTTAGGGAGATAAAGAGGAGATGACTACGGTGTGAAATCAGGAGGAATAAGAAACTGGCTTCCCCTTTTAAGAGCAGCATCAATTAAACCCAGGGGAGGCGGGTGCAGTTTACTAGTTAATTAGTCCAGGGATGTGGTCCTTTCATGTGTAATTCAGAACAGGAACACCTGGTGTGCGGCACTTCAAAGCACGGGGGAGGAAAAAAGCCAAACAATGCAGGATAGGTCACAAAAGAAAGCAACAGCACAAGAACAAAAACTGTTTATATCTGACCTTCACCCTGCTGTAAATAAAGCAAGACGGCAGGGCCCCCTCCTCCCCGCCCGGGGAGAACAAACAGCTCTGGGCGCACAGGGGGACTCACAGAGAAAGAGAAGGAGAGGGGGAAGAGAGAGACATGGTGGTACTAATTGTTTTACAACCTAATTAAAAGGAAAACAGACAGCACGATATAGATAGGGATATAATGATTTTAATCACGTTCTGATATGCAGAACCAGAAGAGACGGGGAAGGGAAACGCGATCCTCCAGCGGTGGGAGCCTGGATGAAATGCCACCTGTGGGCAGGAAAACATGGGCAGGTTTGGGGCACCAAGCTCCCCACCCGGCCTGCACCCCAAGGTTTGTGACTGCCCTAGAATCTGGGTCAAGGTAGAAAGCTACAGACAGGAAGGAGTCATGATGAACAGACCTGCCCCTCCAAACCCAGGCAGCATTCCAGCACGCTCCAAAATTTCCCCATCCCTGCGATTGCCCAGAGAACTCTTCAGCAGCACGCCTGAATCATGCTGAAACTGGAAGCAGATGCAGTGTGATAAAACTTTTACAGTGCTTTATCTCATCAAACACAATAGTACTCATTAAACCCAAGTAGGTGTTATTTCTGTCTTGCAGAAGGAAAACCAAGAGGGAGATTAATTCAGCAGCCAGAAGTGACAGAGCAATCAGCAGCAATGATCAGCCATTGGCTTCCCAACTTGCTCAGTGACTTTGCTGCTCAGTCAGCAAAACCCACCAGAAGATGGCCAGATCTGGTAATATGAACAATATTTTATTGGATGTGGTTAGCACAGGAAAATCTCTGAAGAGGATTACTCAGGAAGAGCACAGGCATGTGTACGGTGATGCAAGAATCTCACATAAGTCTGGCAACGTCAAAAAAAAAAGTGAAAAAAATAATTTAAAAAAATTTAAAATCCCAATTTCTGAACACATATTTGAACCAGATTCCTTTATTTTATTGGTGCTGATTTCATTCACTCATTACTAAGCTTGATCTATCACAGTAAAGAAAGATGCTGCTATTTTCAAACACTGGACTGCAATTTAAGAAACATGATTTAGTCCTTAATCTGCTGCTATCTTTCTTAGAATCCCACAGCAATTAAGCTGAGTCTCATTTTGCCATCTGTAAAAGAGAAGTGGTGTGAAGAAACTGGGTTTGTGGAAAATGCCCCACAGAAGGGAGGCATTATTACAGATAAAGCTTACTTATGTTTAAATAGCAATTTTTATGTTGCATGAACCAGTTATGAAAATCCAAATAAGTCTTGTCCTAAAGCACCGTCTGTTCCCCAAATAATTTTTAAAAATTACCAAAAAATGGCTTAATCAGGACTTTTTGCAAAACTCCAACTTATGATACAGAATTCAGGCCAGCACAACAAATAATACTTGATAACTTTGTGGACACAACACACAGAGCAGCACCATGTTAATACCAGCAACAGCACAGACACCCTGTGTGACTGATAGTTTGGGAAACTATGGGAATAAAATCAAAATAATCCCTCTTCTTCTCCCTTCTTCTCCTTAAGAAATAACACAGAATAGGGTTTTTTTTTTTTTCTCGTATCTTCTTCTCCCTTCTTCTCCTTAAGAAATAACACAGAATAGGGTGGGGTTTTTTCGTAAGTAGAAAATGGGTATATTGAGCAGCATGCATGAAAACACATTTCAGAATGGGTTTGGTGATAGTTGGGAATAAAAAAATAAATTAAGCCTATTTGGTGACTTGTCTTTGCTTACTTCTCTATCATTTCTACTCAGGTTGGATAACAGAAATGTGGCAGTATTTTCTAGAATGAGCTTTCCAAAACAGCCTGAAGAACTCTCAAATTACTCCTCTTCACTTATGCTCAGATGGGAAGGACAAGCCCCCTTAGATTAAAAAAAAAAAAAAAGTTATTTAATGAGCAGTGACCTCTCCAGAAGCTGCATTTGTCTTACTAAAATGTGGCCATCATTCAAGGTGCCATATAATGAGAGTTCAGTACTGAAATGTTCTGGGGTATTTTGGGGTTGGTTTTTTTTGTTTTGTTTTGTTTTGTTTTGTGTTGTTTTGGGAAGGGAGCAGGATTGCAACAAAACATCCAGCACACATCTCATGAGAATAATGGCAATAAGGTGACATGAAGCTTTGATTAGGTGATGCCATTTACCAGAGAGTATATGTCTCCAAAATACTTCCATGCGTGGCTCACGTGCACTGCAGAACCAGAACCAGCACAAAATGGATTTTCTTGTATCTTTCACCAGTTCATCCCAAAATCACTCCCACCCTGGTGCACCTGGGACGTGGCTAACATCACCTCTGCATGACAGCAAAGCTCCGTGGGCTCCCAAGATCTCCCAGCAAACAAGGGCTGGGTGCATTTCTGCACCCAAGAGGGGAATAGGCAAAAGTAGGTAGAAAGCAGTTGGTCAGATCCAAGTTAAATGTGGTCAAAAAAAAAAAAAAAGAAGTGGGTTTGCAATCTCACAGCTCACAGATGCCCTTGGCTAATCTGTGTGAACCAAGCAAAGTCACTGCTAAGTACATAAGACTGTCAACCAATATTTAATTCCAAAGAGGAGTAAGAGAGGAAGCAGGTAATAAAAGACAAGGGCAATGAAAACTGAAGGGAATAATCCCAGGTCACAGGACACTGCCAAGGCCCGAGTTCTCACCAGCCTGGAACCATCTAGGTGATTCTAGGTTAGGTAAGAAGTCAATCAGCTACAGAAATTGCACATATATCATTATATCCAGCTGTTCAGACAGAACTACAGTGTTTATTTGGCTTTGGTTTGGATTTTATTTTTATGATTTTCTGTTTTCAATTTGCAATTACAAGACTGTTATTAAGTTATTGCTAAATAAGTCCAGGCTTTGCCTTAACATGAAATTTGTCTTCTGTTGTGGTTCAAAAGGAGCTGGAAGAAAACTGACAAACCCTTGGAACTCCTGTCTTCCTGAAAGCAGAGGCTCAGTGGGGCACAAGACCACGTTTTTAGAAACAGAGCTTTGAGCAGTATTTCCCCAAAAGCAGCAAGGAGGGTCTACAAGGGCCTAAGGGGGCCAGGTGACAGCAGTTAGGAGAGGTTTCTGCAGAGGGGGAATAAAGTGCAGCCTTTCCTGGAAGGAAAGAAAAATGAAGACCTGAAGGCACATCCCAAGAGTTGCATGTGTTCTTGCCAAGGGGTAATTCTCATACCAAGTGTTAATTCTCATACCAAGGGTTAATTCTCATACCAACACAGATTTTTTTGGAAGTTATTTATTATACATGTAAAAGAGAAACTCTCTCTTCGTGCAATGCTTAACTAACTGCAATGAAAAATAAAACCTCCATGAGTTTGAAAAAATGAAGAAAAATAGAGGTGACAGTTTAACAGGGAAACGTCAGGTTTTTCTGTGACCTGTGGTTCCTCAGTGAGGAGCCACTTGACTCCTCCATTACTAAAACTGCCCAGGGAGCCATTCTGTGGATGATTCACCTGGGCTGCTTTAGGATCCAGTGCTGACTGCATGAACTTCCCAACTGCCTGCTCTCCCTGTGGATTAATGGGGAGTCCCAAAAGCCAAACCAGAGTGGAGGTTCCCTGCTGGGCTTGAAGGAAAGGTGCCTGATTCCAGGTCAGCGAGGCCACCCTGTGCTGCCATCTGATTAACACCAGTCCCTCTTACAGGCACAGCACCTTCTACCAGAGCTCCCTGGACACACTCACACACAGTGCCCAAAGGCCCTGAAGGCATTTGTTCGGATGAGACCATAAATCAGAGCTAGCATGCTACATTTTGGACAAATTTCTATTTCTAACCCATGGTATCTTCCCAAGCCAAGCACCCACGAGAACAAAACCTCTTCAGTGTCTTGCAGGAAGCAGTAGCACCTTCTAAACCATTAGCACCCTTCTAGCTAGCACAACCATGATAAATCACTGGGAATGAAAGTATGCACAGTGTTTTTTCATTTGTGGCACTTCTCTTTCCTTTAATGTGTGCCTGATAAAATGTTTTCTAAGTATTGCCTTTAGTATGTGTTTATCCCAAAGGGACCATTCCAGGAGGACAAAAAAAAATGCAGCACCCACTACTGCCAGGTTTGCCTTCAAAGCCATGAGCACACACTTCATTCACTTGAATAAATTTCCTTTTTATCTAATACATCCAGTGATGCTTCAGGCTTGTGCTTCACGGACGTGTCCTACCTTTCAGCAGAAACTCTGAAACAGAAGTTAAGTTAGCCAAGAACAAAGTTACCCTCACGAAAATATTTGTCTGGAAAGCTCATGCTTCAACAAGAAGAGTGTTTAATTTTTAAATATTCTTACTGTCAAAGACAACTCAACTTTTTGGGGAGCCAGTCCCTTGAGGTGGAGAGGTGCTAAGTGCCTTCAACTCTCAGGAAGGAAAAGGACACACTTAAACAGGAGAGCTCTGCTTGTGCAGCTGAAACAAACACTTTTCTCCCACCTGTGTCTTCATTAAAGGGGGAAAAATGGTGAGGTCAAAGAGTACAAAGAATGTGGCCACACTTTCTGCTTTAACCATTTGCAAATTAATGGCAGAGCTGCTGCCTCAGCCAGAGCAAAATCCTTCCTACCCCATCTCCAGCCACTGCTCCGTCCGTGTCCCTGGCTAGGCAGCAGATTACAGTCCCCACTCCTTTAAAGAGCACCCTGATAATATGCAGGGCTAAAATGTCAGAAGCTATTAGAAACTCTCAGACACACAATATATCTCCATCCCCACGTTTTCCCCTTGCACTGTGCAATAACAGACAACAGGCATGCAAACTGCTCAGCTGCAACTGTTCCAAGTCGAATAATTACAACTTGTCAGAAAGAATTAATTTTCCCATTTCTCATAAAGATGTGTAAAAATTACCATGTTATTATACACTGACACTCTCTGGAGGCAGACACAAAATTTAATTTTGAATTCTTTCCGCATATTAAATTAAATCCATAAATAAGAGTTTAGGCATTCACTCGGAAGCATATGTTCATTGGGAGCGAAAGCCAACACGAGCCTGGCTGTAATGGTTGTTGTAATGTTTTAATAGCTCGCTTCTTCTAAGCACCAATAAATTTACATGATCATAACAGTCGTGGGCATACAAGAAGCCCATTACTGTCTGGGCACAGGCAGCAGCGTTAACAGGATGGAAAAATGGAAGGGGGGGGGAGAACCCTTAAATAAAATTAGGCAACTGCACTTGTCAGCTGCTCCATGATTGAATTTTTAATATTGTGGTCAATTGGTCAAAACAAATAATGGGATAAAATATTTTAATGTATTTAAAACCTGCTTCTGTGGTTAACAGAGTTTATCTGTCTCTTTCTGTGCACGGCTTCAGACTTGTCAGGCTGCATTTCCATCCTGTGAGCGTGCTGACAGGAGGAAGGCTCGTCCTGGCATCATCTCCCCAGCTCCTGCTGGCCAGCAGGGCTGGTCTGAGGCTGCACAGGGCCTGGTGACAGCCACACCCCTTCCCAGCACCAACCATGCAGCCCCAAACGCCTGGCACCTGATGCCGGTGGATTTTGAACAAAACTCGTGGAGAGGGTGGATGGCAGTTGATCCCACACCCCTTGGGATGCTGGGCAGAGCAGCCCTGAAGATAAGTGAAGGAGCAATCTCCGGATCTCCATCTCCTTTCACCTCCCCAAGACAATCCCTGTGTAAGCACACCAACATCCCAGACTCCAGTGCAGGCTTTATGCACAAACCCAACCTACACTTGCTCCTTCAGCCCAAGCTGCAGCTGCCCTGCTTGCCTGCACTTGTGTATGTTCCTCATGCTCCTTCCTTTTGAATTTCCAATGATCTGTCATTTAGATGCCTCCAAAAGTGAGTTTTCCAACAGGGAATTTGAATGTACTACAAAGGTTAGCTGTAAAGATGGGCTCCTGAAACTTGTTTTTGAATGTGGGCAATGGAAGATTACAGCTAACCTAATGCTCTGCTTAAATCAGGCCACCACACGCTGTCCCTGCCTTTCTTACATGTACAGTCAGATAGTTACTTGAAAACTTATTTTTAAGAAAAAAATCCCAGTTATCTCCAAACCTCTGCTTGCGACCACCAAAACTGGGAACATACTTTGTGTGTGTGCACAGCCACACACCCCCAGGGGGTGACCCACCCTGCAGGGTGAGAGGCAAGCCAGCTCCTCCAAAAACCTGTGTGTATTACAGGCCTTCACAACATTTTCTTTCCTACCAGGATAGGCAATGCATAGAAGTCAGTATTATCTCTACAAGCACACATTTGTTCAAAATAAGTTCTTTAGTCCCTTACAGGCAGCAAAAAGCACAGCCACAGATAGCCAAGCATTTCTCATCTGCAATCACACACTGTTTTGAGAACAGCACTGAGAACCCATCTCCCACTGAAGCCAACAGAAGAGTGGCTGGTGTGGGAGTTGGACAGGCTCCTGAGCCCTCACTTATCTGCCCAAGGCTGACTGATGCCCAGACACCCAGCTCAGCACATTCAGGTCTGTGTAACTCTCCTGGGGCACACCAGCCCTGATGTGCAGCCCCAGATGTGGTGCCAGGGCAGGGACACACCAGAGCACCAGCACTGGCATCTGGAGCAGGCAAGAGGCCAGCAGCCAGCACAGCACAGGCATCCTCCCTCATAACGTCACCCACTTCTAATCCTCAGAGAGAGTCAATCCAGCTGAGGTCAACTACGAGCAAAAAACAATAATTCTTGTGCTTTGAAATCTGCTGGTGATGTACAGCACACAGCCCAAGCTGGGGTTGTCAGGCTAATTTCCAGGAGATACCACCATAAATACTATAAATACCCAGGCAGACAGCTACAGGTGATGCTCACACTATCAGTGTGCTGCCTGCCTCGCAGCTGCTCCCAGCGCTCAAATTTGCCAGAATTTCACTGCCCCAAGTTGAGCCTTTAATAATTGGAGATAATGGGATGGAGCTAAAGAGAGCCCAGCAGCAGTAATGCTGTTTTGGAGAGGTTTTAAAAAGTTTACAAGTAAGCAGAGATGGCTTTGTACAGACTCCTCAGAGGTACAGGTGATTCAGAAAATGAGTATGGCAATAAAACCAGAACACAGCTCTTTGAAGCTGAGGAAATGTGGAGTTTTTTAGTGCTGCATTTTTGACATTGTATTTTCAGTGCCTTGGCCACAAGATCGAATTCTGAAACCAAAACATGACAGATTTTGAGAAAGCATCTTTGAGTGGTGCAGCAGCACTAGTTACAGAAACCCACCAGGCACCAGGATTCCACTTTTCACTGACAAATCTCATTCTTACTCAGAGGTGCAGAGACTGAAACCCTTCTCACCTACTGTGGAGCAGCTTCTCTGAAATGAATTTGCAACCTCAGCCGAGATCCTAGTGGGCAAAAAAAGAAAAAAAAAATAAAAAAACCACCACCCCACAAGGCAAAACCCCCTAAAGCACTTGGTATTAATTGGCCATCCTGGCTGGTGGTCTCAGGACTGAGCCATGGGCATGGAAAATGAACAAGCTCCTGACCTTCTTCTGATCCTCTCCACGAGGGCTGAGACAATGCCTGGGCTATGCACTGCCATTTCCTATTTAATTAAATGGCTAAATGGAAGATTTCCTCTGTGGCTAAATGGGAGGTTTCTTTTTCCAGTGCCGCTCTCAGTCTAGTAACTTGCAGTCGTTTAGGTTGACTGTAACATTTAAAGGAAATAATTCCCCCCTTCAGCTTCCCTAGAACAAAGGAAAGGGTCCTGCACCAGAACTGCAGCTCAGCTTATGGAGAGAGATTTATATGTGTGTCCTTTGATTTGCATCATTCTTTTCTTTCTAAAGGGACAACCCATGTCATTATTCCCCTTAAAAAATAAGACAGGTTTACCTCTAAAGCCACTGTAGAGAGAACTTCTGAAATGTGAGAGTGAGCTGCCTCCATGTTCAGATGTGCAAACTTCAGCTACCTGATGGTGATGATATATGCACATTATATAATACATGTATGTGGAAAACAGCCTTGATGTGACAGCTGGGTCCTGAGGCATCGTGGTAGTCACTGCATTTGAAAGACAGCTTCTCTACCAAACCACTCAAACAGTAAAATGAACACAATATACTCTCCAGCTAGAACTATGCCCTTAAGCTTCAGTTGGAAGAGGAAAAGAAAACTTCTCATTGAAGTCTATTTTAATTAGGGCTGCAGAGAACCAGTTTGAATGAAAGCCTGCCTTCTTTTTTTTTTTCCCCCTTTTTTTTCCCTCCTTTTTTTTCTTTTTGAAATCCAAGGTAGAGTTTAAAAAATCTTGGGTGGGGTGAAAACCAAAAGAAACGCTGAAGTAAACTTGCATTTGAACATCCTTTAGCTGAAGAATTCCTCGTGAAAACTTGGATTTAGGGATGACAAAGAAAGGATGGGTTCTTATATTCAGTCTGCTTCTCCCATATGATCTGCAGACTGGCTCTGTCATAAAAGCTAGAAAACACTAAACAAGTTATACAGCATTTGCTTAACTGACAAAATATTCACTGATTATTACTGCCATTAGCCTGTTCTTTTTGATTTCCCTATGTATTTGTTTCTCAGCTATTTGGATGTTTAGTATCCTGACATGATGTGTCTCCAAAGCTCTGTCAGATGCTATCTTTCTAGATTAAATACATACAGAAGGAAATGCTTCGTGCTTGCCTGTGACAACTGCCTTGCCTCAGCGTGGACTCCCAGGAAGGTCACAGAACCTGCATCCATCTGTGTGAGCATCAGCAGCTCTGTGCTACCTGCCTGCCTCCACTCCTGCTAGATTTAATCACCAGGAGAAGCTGGAATCACAGCACAAATAGCTGCAAGCCTCCTAGGTGGCATGAATCCACCTGCCAGCACCTGTGGCTGTCTGGAATACCCTTCAGTGTTTGAAGGAAGAGGGCTGGAATACCCTTCAGTGTTTGAAGGAAGAGGGCTGGAATACCCTTCAGTGTTTGAAGGAAGAGGGCTGGAACACCCTTCAGTGTTCCAAGCAAAAGGGCTTTCCCTATTTCCCTGCCTGCCCCAGGTATTAACTCACCTCTTGTGCCTGGGGGCTGTATGCTGTGACTTTAACCACAGGGACCTGGGCTCAAAGATTGTGAGTTCATTGCTGGGCAAGCAGAAGAGATTGTGAGTTCGTTTCTGGGAGCACAAAGCCAATTTAAGCAGATGCAGAAATGATTTTGAAACAACAATGCTGCAGAATTCAGTGAGGAGGCGAAAGGAGAGAGCTGCAGCACCAACCCAGCACAGGCATAAGGAAACTGTAATCATATCTAATTAGAGTTAAAATAATGTTTCCCTTTGAAATGTTTAATTAGCTCTGTTTTATTACATAAACATTCTTGATGCAGAGCATACTGAGCTAGAAGAGTCTGATGAGTTAAACAGAGCAAAGTGCTCGGGCGCCCAGTGAGGGGCAAAACCTGACAAGGAGTGGCTGTTGTTACCAGATGTCTGGACCATCAGTGGAGCCATGATGCTTGCTGCAAACAGCAGGCTATCATTTCAACCTTTGTTGCCTCTACTGAAGCCTCCCATCGTGCTTTCAATTTAACAGCATCACAAGGAGACAAAGACATTTCTTACAATATGCCTTTCAGTTCAGAGACAAATCCCATTTAAACTTGTTCAACCTCTCATAACGTATTAGTTATTGTTGCCAGCCTGCATGTCCTCTGGCTACACACTAGTTGTTCTGGAAAAGGGAAGCTTTTTTCCCTCCCCCCACCACCCCCCCGCCCTTTATCTCTCTCTTTTTTTTTTCCTTTTTTCTTTTTTTTTTTTAATTCTTGCCCTTCAGTTTGATAAAGCAAGACCAGATTTACTGGCAAACTTACAGCATGCTTGTCACAAGCTTGCAGCAAATTTAATTAACCTTATTACAAATATGGTTTTCTTGAAGATTACATCACAATCTGGTTTCACATCGCCTGCTGCTGATTCAACATATTCTGTGCTTTGGAGAATATGTTCATTTTCTGAAAAAGGTCAAAATGTTAAAATAGCTAAAACTTTGCTATTTCTTCTGAGTTCCTGTTCAAATCTCGTGGTGTACCAACACTTTGTCTTACAAACATCGTTCTCTGTGCCAGTTGTAGATGGGTTCTCTTCACAGGACAGTTTACATCCTTTTAACAACAGGGACAGCCAGATGATGGGAAATTTGCTAGTTTAACCCCTCATTAGCACACTGGGACAAAATCCCTAAGAATGCATAACTAGAAAGAGTTTTGTCCAGAAAAGAGGAAACAAGTAACATTTAGTTGCACGATTTGGAATTTCGGACTGAGTTAAGGTATTATTTCTGCTCAGGAACACTGACAGTGAGAATGCATTCATTGACTAAGATTAGCAAAATAAATTAATAACTTTTTAATTCAGCACAATTTTTTAAACCCTGAAATGCTTCACTAAAGGACTTTTAGGTCTCAGTTTTCAGAAACTAGAACAAGAAATTCCCTGCAACAGAAATCTTAGGCCAGAATTCTCTATCAGCACCCTTCAGACTTTGAGGAGCTGGATAAACATATCTTGAACTACACCTGAATTTGGAACCTTTACTATTTGCAGAGACTAAGTCAGTCCCCTTGAAAGTGCATGCTCTCCTAAAACTCTGGGAGAAAGATGATTCTTTACATGTACATAGTTTTTTCATTTAATGTCTAGAAGAGAAATGCCCTTGTCTGTACTCATGCAATAACAAAGCAAGACTTCACAGGCTGATGCTCTCTTATGGTGTGGGAGGAAGCAGAGGAAAACATTCACAACATCTGTACTAAAAATCCTCTTTAATAAAGCATAAAAAGGGAGTGTAAAAGAAAGACACCTTTGCTAATCACTAACTCTGTAATTCTATTAGCACACAGGTGTTATCATCAAATCAGTGAGCAGTGGATGCAGGAAAGATTATGCAGAACAAAAACCCCCAAAGCAAACATTAGCACAATAGCAGGGATCTAAAAGCTTGGCACATCCCACATTGTTATTCCACATCCCATTTTGGCTCCCACACACCACACAGATGAGGTGGGTGGCCAGCACAGGGCAGGTGCAGCAAAGCCAGCCCATGGAGAGCAGCTCAGCTCTGGGGGAGACAGTCTGCAACAGCACAGTTGGTACTAGAGTGTGTAAATACGGGGTTAGGACCAGTACTAGAGTGTGTAAACACTGGTGAGAACTAGTACTAGAGTGTGTAAATATGGGGTTAGAATCAGTACCAGAGTGCATAAACACATGGTTAGAATTGGTACTAGAGTGTGTAAACACGTGGTTAGAATCAGTACTAGTAGAATCAGTACTAAAGCGTGCAAACTCATGGTTACAATCAGTACTAGAGTGTGTAAACACTGGTTACAGTCAGTACTAGAGTGTGTAAATACGGGGTTAGAACCAGTACTAGAGTGTGTAAATACAGGGTTAGGACCAGTACTAGAGTGTGTAAACACTGGTTACAATCAGTACTAGAGTGTGCAAACCCATGGTTCGGGTGCAGTGGCTTTTGCAGATGCCAACTCCCCCATGACTAGGAACACTTTTTGCTTTTACACCTCTGTGTAGATCACAAATATTCAGTATTATTTAACTTCCATATGCTTAAACCAAGAGCTCTGAAAACTCCAGTGACAACACTCATCCAAGAAAGACAAAAAGGTCACTTTTTTCCCCTTGCAAGAGAAAAACAAAGCAAAACAAGCAAAGCTCTCCATCCTGTTCCAATAACCAGACCCCTCCCCACTGCTCTGCTAAACCCAATTAATCCAGAGGTTATTTCAGCACTGCCACACATGGAGCTTGTGCATTATTTTATGGATTCACTTTACAACCACACAATACAAATATTAAATCACTTAAACCAGAATAAGGTCCTTGATTGTCTCAGGAATGTATTTACCATTAAGGACATATTTTGAAACTTTCCACAAAATATCCAAAGAACTAATTAGGAAATGGATAATCCAGCTAAGGAAGATGTTCTGCTGAGCCTGCTACTCAAGAAGCATCAAGAAGGGGTGAGGGATGTGAAAGTCAGGGGGAGCCTCAGCCACAGTGAACAGGACAGGGTGAACATTCAGGATTTTAAGTTTCTGGAGGAGTGAAGAAGGCACAGCAGAACCACAGCTTGGACCCCAGGAGAGCTGGTTTCAGATTGTTCTGGGATTCACTTGTCAGGATCCCAGGGACACTGCCCTGGAAGGCAAAGGGGCTCAAAAGAGCTGCTGGATTTCCAAAGCACAACCTCCTCTAAAGAAAGTGCAGTCTATCCCTAGGAGCAGAAGGGACCAAGGGTGGGAGAGGGCCAGCAGGGCTGACAGAGAACTCCTCAGCTAGCTCAAATGCAAAACAAGGTCTATAGGCAATGGAAGAAGGAACAAAGAACAAATCGAGATGGTGTCTAAGCACACAGGGAGTTAGAGATGTGAGATGGAACTAGAAAAGGAAGTGAAAACTGCAAGAGCTCCTCTAAGTCCCTTAGAGAGAAGAGACAAAGGCAGAAATTTCTCAGAGACACACAGCAATAGGACAGGAGGCAATGGAAATGTCAGGTGAGTATAAGATTTTGCCAGGAGGATGGTCACCTCTGCTAGCACCTGAGCTGGGGCTGTGGAGCCTCCAGCCTTGCAAAGATTAAAAAGGCAGCTCCACCTCCTGCTGCAGGGGTTAGACAAGGGCTCCGTTCCAACCTGCACCATGCTGGGATCCTACAACTGCATGAAATGTGAATCAGATTGGTCTTCCACCACTTAAAGTGAACACCACTTAAAGAAATATTCCATCATTAACTGAATTGTTTTGGTCCTTTGTGCAGTCTGTAATAGTTCCAGCACTGAGTGATTTACTTGGCATGTTTTAACTCCTATGTCTAACAAGTGCTAGTCCATCTGATTAACTCACATCCTCTGTGCCTTACGCTGGTGCTGTACACAAACACCCCACTGAAAATGGGGTAACATGAACCTGAATACCATCCCAGCACTTCAAACTCATTTAGTTCTGCTTGCTTTCATCCATGTGTCGGCCATGTAGGTTATAAAGCAGAAGTCTTTCTCTAGGAGTCTGTGCCTGGCAATTGGCAGCTCACCAAAGCTCTCCCTGCCCCCTACTTCTAACATGATTCCCTTTCCAAAAGCCCTTCAACACCACAGGAGTGGATCCTGCTTTCTGCAAGCATTAAATCCTGGTTAGATATATGGATGCTTTTGAGAAGAAGATTTGCTGGACTGAGCGCTGCTGGCTTTCACCTCCATGGCCCCTGCAAACCCACACAGCTTTTGCCAGTGGGATGGGAAGGTTTCTGGAAACTTGTCAGCACATTCAAGTACTGTTCTCTGCAGTAATTCTGCTTCCTTCACACAGCTTTGAGCTCTTCTTCATCCTCCTTTCCAGGCAGTCTGACAGAGGGGGATTGAAGCAACCAGAATAAATTCACTGAAGGGGACAACTGCTGCCCAGAGATTTTGGGTTCCCCCATGTTTTTGGGGTGATGCGTGACCTGTGTGCAGGAAGGGACAGGAAGGGGAGCTTTTTTCTGACAATTCTATACAATCCTCTGGAGTACTGTAGAATGAAAGGCTTGAGATTATTATAAAACCAGTAACATCACCCCAAAAGAAATACTAAAGATTTATATAATTTCTGAACTCTCAACACTTGGAACACAACTGGAGACCTTTAAATTATTTTCCTGCTACTACTGTTGCCAAAAATCCTAAAAGAGAAGCCCACTACTGATTGCATATAAAACTGCAACACCAGAAAGTAGCAATCAGCTCTTATCACAATCCTCTATGGACAAAGCATCTGTTTATGCTGCCAACAAATTTAAAAAAAGACATTTTCTCTTGTTCAGTATGTCCATGGATTATTACAGCATATGAGAGACCTGCACACAATCTTTCTCAAAATTCCCCAATTTAGCTGGGCAGGGAATAACTTCTCCATTTTTCAAAGTCCAAGTTCCAAAATGGGAAAACACCAGCAACATTAGAAGCACAACATACACGAGCAACCAGATTAATACACTGCCCTGGCAGCAGGAGTTAGAGAACTCACTTTGAACATAAGAGAACCTTTAAGTTTCTACCAAAATTGATTCAGACAAAGGCCTTTACATGTATCACATTTTGGGAGCATCTGCTGAGTCTCTTGGTCCCTTCCACCACAGCCACACAGCCAAACAAGCAGGAGGTAAAGGCTTTTATCTGGTGTGAAGGAAAACAAAAAGCACCTCTCAAGTTTGAATCAGGTAGGGCAAGAATTGAGCCAGATCAGTAAAGCCACAGTGACTTCTCAGAAGATTAAAATATCTTACAGATTTTTCTCATCTGGTTTTGATGAGAAAATAGAACCTGGAGATAAGAAACTTTTCTCCACAGAAGTTTCATTGGACTTGACATATTCCAACAGAAACGTATGGTTTCAGTTGAAAAAGTCCAGAGGAAAATAAGTTTTATTTGAAAAAATACCCAACCTTTGACCACCTCTAAACTTTAACCCTAACTTGTGGTAGATAATGGTTTTATCTGCACTGATGCACAGAACAAAGTGGAAGTGAACATTTCTAGGGGTGTGCAAAGAGGCTTTCATAACTCCCTAACAGTGAGCTGAAATGAAGATGGACAAGAGATGAATTGGAATTTTCAGTGCGTGTACATAGCAAATTGCAGAAGTATTATTGAAATTCATGATGGTGGACCAGAAACAGGAAACCTAAGATGAAGCACTCTCAAGTTAAATGTCTTGGTTCATATAAAAGGAGGAAAAAAAAGAGTCAGAAGATCACACACAAAGAGGGAATCTTGTGACAGTGGTCAGGTGGGAATTTTTCTGCCCCAAATTTGATGATCTAAACAGACAGACAAAAACTGTTTTTCACCACTCGCTGATGTCTTCAAGGATGGTGCATCCAATAGCAGCTCCTCTATCCTAAGTCAGGAGGTTGGGAAATGCCCCCACACCCCATCAGAGATGTTCTAGGTTAAATGGGCTCTAGTTCTTTTTGTGTGTAGCCTAAACGTGCACTGCTCCCACAGTAATTTGAATGGTGCCAATGCTCATGGAATTTCTGGTCATTCAAGCAAAAAGGAAACACAAAAATCTTGTTCTCTGTTTTCTCATTTGGTCCCCTCACCAGCCAGGCAGTGCCAGAGCCCAGCATTCTTTGAACAAGGCACCCTGCTTACAAGTGAGACAGATTTGTTACACAGACCACATAACACTCCAATATCTACTAAAAGGAGAACTCTGGAGAAGCCCATCACCACCAAGTTATTTTCAATAAGTTTTCCAGCTAATGGAAATAAACAAAAGTGATTGGATGGCTGCAAGAATTGCTTCAGTGACATATGCTGCACATAAAAGCTGAAGGCTGAAAGTGAAGATAGCAGCAGCAAGTTAATGAGGAGAGTTGGAAAACCAACATCTCCAAAACTAGAGAACACTGCTTTCTGTGCAACTGCATTTTTTATTGCATGGAGGGTGCACTTCCAGTCCAGGAACTGCAAATATCCAGTGTGAGTAATTGTAGCTGCTACCTGGGAATGACATGGCTGAAGTTTGGTTAGCCAAGAGTGAGATGGTTTGTGACCCATTGCCCTGGGAGACAAGAGATTTACAAAAATATCAGAATTGGGCCTCGTGTGAGGTTTGAGCAAGATTTGTAAGAGGTTTGTCTGCAAAAATCTGGGAAACTCTGATGAACACTTTAAAAATAGGGGTTAAAATAAATTATAAGCTCATAGGAATAAGAGAAGGAGCATTCCTAACACAGAAGTTCCATGCCCATTCAAAGGGCCACTACTGTTACATTTCAGGTTACTGCTTCAAAAGGTAACGGTGACAATTATCCAAAGAAACAAAAGCTTTTCAAAATTGAGCACAGACAAATTGGCAATTATTCTGTACTCCTCCAGGATGACTGGAATGAACTTTTCAAAAGAAAAAAAAAAAAAGACCAACAAATTTGAGGTAGAGAGGAAACAGTTTTGCACAAATTTATAAACTTCCAATCAGAGCTTTTTAATATGAACAGTTTAATAAATAAAAAAAGCAGATAAAGAGGCACTTTACCCATCTCTAGATTAAAAAATCCTTTTACCTCTTTCTTCACTTCCACTAGTGATTCCATCAAAAAAGCGAATCCAAATTTTTTTCTAAAAATTTGATATTTCTATTTTGATATTTAAACAAGAAAACTATCCCTTCTAACAAGGACTTTAATTTTTAGAATTTCTTCTCTATTTTTGCAGGAGCAGCAAAATGTTTCAAATACAAGGGAAAATGTTATATGTATGTAAACTGATACTGTTCTCTAAAAGCTCTTTTGTCAGGAAAATTCAATAGCTCCAAGGGAAAGGCTCTCATCTGAAGTTTTCTGGCCCAGTTCTTTGGAACCATGAAATTTGCATAGAGTAAATAAGGGCTGTAAATCCATAAGACTACCATCTATTTATAGCAGAGCTCAGTAATCTTCAAGCACTTCTCATTAACATGACACTTACATCACCTTTGATTAATATTTTGGCTATTATTTCCAGCTGAATTTTGCTGAATAAAAACCTAACATCAGTACCACTTTGGATTTTTATGACAGCTCCCATTGCAAAGTGATGTTAGCATGCTTCAAAAAAAAAATATCCATTATATATTCTTATCAGCTCAACTCTGAAATGAGCCACCTGTGGTGGGCAGGCAAAGCACAACACAAGTGAAGTGGAGAGGGAATGGAGATTTTTGTTGGCATTAAAGCATGACCTCAGTGTTATAGAACAGGTCAAGGATTTTTTAGAGCCCCTGGAGAACAGGAATCTCTGGCTGGAAGTCTGGGCACAGGCAACACAAACCAGCTGAGTCACAATGGCAAAGGTAAGCCATGAAGGTGACTTGCACTTGTTGGAATCTGGGGTTTGCTGCAAAAGCCTCACATTTTTGCTTTATGATGGTCAGTCATAGTTTGACTCAACAAAATGAAGCTCTTAAAAAAAATTAACATTCCTAAACACTATAATTAGTCTTAAAAATGCAGGAATGGGAATGATACTGCCTGAATGAGTCCTTGATGTACAGGACTTGCTGTAAGAGTGCTGCACACTCTGGCTTCTCACTGATTTTAGCAGCCCTCCCACTTTAAACCCACAGCTCAGAGCCAGGGACCTGGAGCGTGCTCCCAGCAGTGGGAAGGGCCTGGATGCAGGGCTTCAATGGTTACTGAGCTCCAAGGGCAGCATCCAGCCCTTGCCCTGGGAGACACCAGCCCTGTGATCACTGGGACTGACAAACTCAGCCCTTTATTGCTCAAGAAGGGTTTTTTTACAGCTTTTTGTCTCTAATGTAGGCAAATGAGGTCTGCAAATATTCACCAGAGCCAGGCATGCTGTGAGCATCCTCTTAATGAGACCATAAGGATGCAAGCAGGAAGAGCCATTTCAGCAGGTCTGAAACATAATACCCAACAGTTAGATTTCCTAATTCCACCTAAGTGTGAGCAACTGAAAAGTAGGGGCAGACAGCATTTAAAATCAGGAATGAAGCAATACAGGAACCGCCACCATGGATTTAAAGAAGGCAGGACAGCTTTCAAGAGCTGATTGAATCAAGCCAATGCCCCAAATAATCCCAGCTCCTTTCCTCTTGTCCAAGCAGTCTGCCTTTAGAATAGTTTCCACTGTTCAAGAAACATACTGAACATTCTCTACCAACAATTCTCTCCACATTTAACGTTTACCAGCAGGCAGAATATTATTGATACCAGGAATCTTATTTGCTAGACAGCACAACAATAACTGGCAGCCTTGACACCATCCCTGTGTGCCCAGGCAAAGTCTCTTCAGCTCCTCCTTTATAATTCCCAAAATTGTGTTTACCTACAGTTTATCAGAATGACTTATTCTTTCAAAAGTAGCTGAAGTTCTCTTTTTGGTAGAATTCAGGATTTAATGCAATTCTCTTCATGATAATTGTTAACATTTTTGCACAGAACTAGCCAAAATCTCATCTACGTTTTGACCAAAAATAAAGTGAGGCTACCTATGTAAAAGCTATAAGAGCTATATAAAAGCTATTATTTTCAAGATGTTCTGTCAATCAAATTAGCTCCTCTGTGGTGCAATTCAAGTGCAGTTCCACTACAGATTGTTTTCCACCTAAGGATCTCAGGTGTTTTCCAACCAACCCATGGTGTGTCAGGAGCACAGAGAGCAGATGGGAGCACAGGGCTGGTGCAAGGTCACACAGCAGGGCCTGCCAAGACTCAGTTCTGTGACATAAGGATGGCTTAAAGATGACTTAAAGACACTTTTGCCATCCATGCTGTTGGGTAGGACTTTGCTAGACGAAGTTCTACTGAAAAGCAGTATTTTACTCAGCTTAATAACCTCAGATTCTCATCAATATCCTTGCATAAATAGAGAAAGAATGGCATCATTGTGCCTGTACAACCAAGATCTCATTTATGCTGAAATGTATCAGATTACTATAGGGTCAAAATGTGCACAATTATCTCAGATAAAAAGAACTGGTGCTTTCTTGGTGATTTAATAAAAAAAATAGAGAACTAGGGAAGGATTTTAAGGGGTGTTTTTTAGAAAATAATTAAGAAAATATCTCAGAATTTTTAAACATTAGTCTGAAAACTACACACATTGCGGTAGAACACAGTCATGGTCAAGCACTCGAAACCTACCATGATACCAAAGGTGCTGGCAGATCATTAAAACCCTTTATGAACAAGTCTACTCCACTAAGCTGATTAACTTGACTAGGCTGAAACAAAGCCAGCACACAAATTATGCCAGATCAGTAATAAAGTTTGATTTTTCAATGAATGACAACGTATCAGCAATTTATATTTACTCCTTTAACCTATGGACAACTAAATACAAATAAACCTTTCTGCTGTAAAACTTAAATGGCTGAACCCTGTGACACTGTTTCAGAGACATTCACCAACTCCTCTGCTGCTGAAGTTTATTTTGTTGGCATTAAAGTCACCACAATTGAAAGCTGACACCCCTATGACAATGAACATTTTCTTACTCATCTTTTAAAATAATGCATGCCTTCACCTTGGCACAACTATGAACTGGGTAAGCAGAAGACCAGAAAACTATTTTCTGAAATATAACTAACTTCCAAGAAAAGAAAGGAATTATCAAAATCCAGCATTTCAAAAATCCAGCATTTTGAAATGTTCAGACTTACGTAAAATAAAAACTCCAATTCCCACTAAACACCCAAAGTTAATTTAAATTTTATGTTGGGTTGATCAAGCCATGCCCTCTCCTTTTTTATGTTTTTAATATTTGCTTTCATTTGTGTTGCTTGTTTTTAAAATAAAACCATTTTCACTCTCAGGGCAAACCAGTGCTAACTCTAAATTCTCTCTCCAAGAACACATTTCCCTCTGAGGATACCAGAGACAAGGGAACACTCAGCCAACGGCTTTGACAACATTTCAGTAAATCAAACTGCCTGAGAGACACCAGCAAGTCAAACCTGGGCCCTGCCCAATGAACACTTTCCCTGCAGCATTTCCCAGCCAGGGAGCCAAGTTCCTGTGTGCCCAGGGGCATCCCTGTGTGCCCAGGGGCATCCCTGTGTGCCCAGGTGTCACTATAGGACACAAAACAACGCAACATGAACTCGCTGCTCTTTCTAAGGTAAAAAAAGGGACTTTTCTTTTTCTGACTCCAACATTTATAGATTTCCAAAAGTGACAGTGGATTGGAGGGTGACAGTGCCACCTCTCCAATGACACTGGACAAACCAACAGCCCATCAAATTTCTCCTCGTCCATAAAAGAATGCAAAACAATGTGTTTTTTACATAAAGTGCGTGGAAAAGTTTGTTACAAGGATGTAAACATCAGAAGGCTTAGAAAAACTTAAAAAAATCAGAGTGACACCCAGGAACAGCTCTCTGTGCTCAGAGACATCGATGAGCCCAGGAACATCCCTGGGTGCCCAGGGACATGCTTGTGTACCCAGGGACATCCCTGTGAGCCCAGGAGCAGCCCTGTGAGCCCAGAGACATCGTGCTCCCAGCCATCAATCCCAGCCCAGCTCTCAGCTGACAGCCCAGAACATGAAAGCAGTGTCTGCAAACAAGATGGTTTCAAACCGCTGCTGCTGACCCTGAACAAATCAGGGCCCAGTTCCTTTTGCAGCCTGCATTTCTCCCCTTCAGTCACTGAAGTGGGCAGATTGATGTGACACTGTAGAATTAAACTGAGCTCAGCACAGCCTCTCCTGATTTCTGCTCTTCTCTAATGCCTGCCTCTGTCTGTCCAGGCACAGCACAAGCCAGTGCTCAGGGTCCTTAGGGTGGCAGAAAAGCAGCTGCCCAACATCCAAAGGAGCAACCTCCAGCACACACACAAAAATTCTCTCGCTGCCTTTTGTGTTTTCATATATTATTTAAGAATTTTTTCTTTTTTAAAGCATAAAAAAGCAAACATCTAAAGCAATGCAACCCATCTCTCCATGAACGGGACGGTCTAACACCTCGTGAAAACACAATTAGAAAATTGTGACTTGTAAATTCACATTAGAAATTTCTAATTGTAAATTCACACTAGAAATTTCTAATTGTAAATTCACACTAGAAATTTCTAATTTCTAATTAGAAAATTAGAATTGCACACAGCTGAACTGAATGCCCTGGGAGCACCAGAGTGTTTGGCACAGAGTCAGAGATGGGATTGAGGATTCCCTTGTTGGATCCTCTGAGCACCTCCACCTTCCAGCGCTCTTTGAAGACACAGCAGTTCAGAACTCCTCCTACCCTTCAGTGGGAGCACAAGCAGAAAAGCTGGAAGTGATTTAGCACACACAACCCACGGCTGTGGGTAAAGAAGACATCAAATGATTTAATGGTGATGCTTTCTCATGGCAGAGAATGACCATCAATCCAGACATCCTAAATCTCAGGGCAATAAGCTCTCTCAAAAGGAAAGTTAGATAGCTGGCAGATAAGTTAGATGAAGAGCAGATAGAAAGCCACTAACACAACCCTCTGCTGAGCCTCTACCTGCTATCCTGTTCTTTCTTCAGGATTTCCTCAGGATGCCACATTAAAAATTAACAAAAAATTAAAGAGTGAGTACAAACCTATGTATTTCTTCACAAAAAATATTTTTATACTTACAAAATTTAAATATTCCTATTCTTACCAAGGTAGACATCAAAATCAACACAACTAGAGAGTACGGCAATGGCATCTGATGCCCAAATTCTTTCTTTATTTTCCATCTTCTGTCTGAGAGACTGATGCTGAGGCCCTGGTGTTGCTGGAGAGCATTGGGAAGTTTTCCCTCACAAACAGCTCTTCTCCAGCACGAGGTGACTGGCATGGTGCTCATTGCTTCAACATGACCATGTCCCACTGGAAACTCTGATTTAATATTTCCTACTGAAAATTCCCAAGTATAATATTAGTTCTAAAGCTCCTATAACATACTAGAATCCCTAAATCTTGTGTCTGAACTGTGTGACATTTCCATTAAAAGATTTACTAAATTTAGAGCTGATGTGATTCCTATGCAACCCTTATGCCTGGAGAGATTTGCACTTCGGTATTCTGATGCAAGTTCAGAATATTTATACTGATAAATATTTTAGAATCAAGAATTTTCTCATCATCTCTCTTTTTGCATGTTAAAACAGAAGTGGCATATATGGGTAGATTTTTGCAAGTTAAAACAAAGGTGGTATATATGGATAGATTTTTCATTAAAAGTAGTCAAAGTTCCTCCGCTCCTTTGAGTGTGAATTTGCCCAAATAATTTACACTCTCAGAGGGTTTTTTTCCTGTACTGCTTCAGCTTGTTTTATATCATTGTTTGCACTTTGCATCAGTCAGGGGAGGCTGAGAGATCCCTCCCATATTGTCCCAAAGTTGTTTCTGTGCACCCCACAGCACACACATGCTCCTAAAACACCCCAATAAGTACAAAGGCCAGGAAAAAGCTACCAAGAGGGTGGGGAAAAAACCCAAAAAACCTCAACAACAAAACCAAAAGCATTGTAACCAGAGATGTGGACAGAAGAAAGTTCTAGTGGCTTGCTGTACACAAAAAAAAAACGCACAAAGGAAAAAACTAAAGAACATATATGGTATATGCAGCCTGCTGAGAGGGCTATTTTTCAAATGTCCTCAGCCCAGAATGGCCTATTTGCTGCTTTGAACTTATTTAATAACATTAAGCAAGAACACTTAACTATCTAAAAGAAGGATCAGTGGCATAAATCAGACATCATTTCACATATTTCAGGATCAAAGCTGCAAGGCAGCATGATTTGTGAGGACATTTGAACAGCTCTAATATATCACAGCTCCTTTTGAAGGATACTTAGGCATATTAGTTGCCCAAATGATGATTTCTTTGCATAGTTGTAGCCAAAAAGAAAAGAAAATTGAAACTTTTCATTCAGGAATTGGTTTCGTCTATAACCTTGATTTATGTAGAGCATCAAACAAAGCAGATGAAGAACACTGTGAATTTGAATTATCAAAATTAAAACCAGGAGAGTGAATTGATTTTTTTTCCCAAATGATCAAGGCTAATCGAAGTGACCAGCACAGAAATTGCATAATCAGTAGCCAATATGAGTTAATAGGAGCTGTATAACCAATGTCCAAGATTACAGTCATATTTCATTCAAACTTTCATGAACCTGTCAGGGTGGAGCACGGCCTGCAGAACTGTTTGATTCAGGAGAAGAGTAAGCTGTACTGCTCCATTTTAAAGCTTTTTCTTTATACTAAAAACTCCTTGCCATGGTGGACTGCCCCAAAAATATCTCATCTTAAAATTCTCTAATGAGAAAGGCTGGATGAGATGGTTTTTCAAGCTCCCTTCTAAATTGCATTGTTTTGTGTTTCTCTACAAATGGTAATCATAAAACTGATTACACAATAACGTTTATTGAAACAGGATGACCCCTGTGGCAGGGGGAAGTGATGAGGAGGACTCCATCTTATCAGAAGGCTAATTAATTACTTTATTATACTATATTATTCTACTTTGGCACAAACACAGGCACAGCAAATGAGATAAGAATTGTGTTTCCTTTCTCTGATGTTCAGAGAATGTAAAACCCAGAAATATTCTTGGGAAGAATTGTGCCTTGCTTTTCTCTGGGAAGAGAAATGTGGTGACAGACAGTTAAAATCAGAATCAAACTTTTCAGGCTTGTAGCGGCTGAAGGTGCAGCTATAAATATGGAATTTCAACTTATTCTAACTCCCTCCCCTTCTCAAGAAAAAGGTAAACCTCTTCTTTGGGCAGTCTTTAAAGCACAAGTCAAACTGTGTGTCAGTCCCTGGAGTTAAAACCTTTGTCACTGATTTTTTCCCAAAACCCAAAGATTTTCTATTTCTCCCTCACGTTTCTGCAGTGCACTGGTGTTCCAGGTTTAGAAGCAGCACACTGCCAGGTTTTGGGGATTTGGGAGGAGCTGCAGCTGCCAGGGTTCCCCTCTCAGGGTTTACAGCACCCCTTGGTATGAGGCTGCTGCAAATCCATCACCAATTGGTGCCCTCATCCTGAATCCTGCTCACAGGGAGCATCTCCTGCTCATGAGGACAGAGGTAAAAGCCCCAGGAAGAGGGGAACAGGACTGGAAAAACCAGAGCAGAGCCAGACATCCCCAACCTCTGGTGTGTGGAGGATGCATTATCAGGCAGGCTGAAATTAAAGCAACAAGGAGGAGGCAAGAAAACCAATGGGAAATTAATATTTTCAGAAAATGTGTTTAATGTTCACAAGACATAATAGCATTTAATGCTTTATAAAAGTCTGTTTAGCCTGCAAGTTATTTAAATTAGCAAGTCTGGAGTCACAATTCTAATTCCCTGTGAAAAGGAATTCCATTTCTTTGTTAATAAGTAATCCCATATCCTTTTCCCAAGACATGCACATGTACACAACCTTACCATAAACAGCATTATTCAGTAATTACAGCAAAGAGGAACCTGTTAAGGAATACCTGTTTTCCTCATGATCTCCATTCCATTAGCATACAAACCCTATTACATTCAATTAACATCCAAAACATTTTTGCTAAAGAAAACTAAATACTCTGAGGTTCCACATTCTCAGAAAACTAATAACTTCTGCAGTAGCCAACAGTAATCAAAGCTTCTGCAGTGCCAGAGTATTCTTAGAGTTGTTTGGTGTACTGTTTTTAAAATAAAGTCTTTGACACTGAGGCCAGATCTTTAAAAGAATTGTTGATAAATTTGAGAATCAATATGCAGAGGAATCTAGAGGATGACTATTGTGGAGGAAGGATGTCTGACATGGGGCCTTCCTCAAGCGTAGGCTGCATCTCTGTGCTTAGCAGTACTTTGTTAAAAGTTCTTGCAAGAACTTTTAATACTTGGAATATCTTGTAACAAAGGGTACCAGAGTACAGATCTGCTAAGAGCCCTGAGTTTCTCTGCAGACAACATAAAATGGACTTCTGAGGGAAATGATGTACACGGGGAAACCTGATTTCCATGTTTAACAAAACAAGAATACCCAGGTTTGGTATTTGTTTAGAGAACAGCATTTGGAAAAGCTTCACTTTCATAAATGGTGCAGCTTGAACTCTGCCCTTTGCTGAGCATCATATCTGAAAGGGTTTGCTGCAGCACAGATCTCAGCTGAGTGTTTAAAATACGCCTGACATATGGGGAAACTTTGCACAGATTAAATGATACTGAAAATAATGACTAAACACTGAGTCAGAAAAAAGAAACAAGAAGATATATGCATCCCCTCCATCGTTCCACCCAGCCACCCTAAGTAAGATGATAAAGAAAAGATAAATTACACTATTCCATAAATTAGAAGAATTACAGAAAGGTCAGATATCTAAAACGAGAAATTATACGCTGAGAAAGAACTGCAAGAGTGTATAGCTCTAGTACAGCAGTTAATATTTTATGTTACAATAACTCAGAAATGTAGGAACCTTAAATGTTATCTGGAAATACAGCTCTTGGGATTCAAATAAAAGTGAAAACCTCATCAGTTTGGTTCTGTTTCTTTTTGAACAGGATGAGGTTGGAGGACAGGCTCTGACCCTCTGTTATCCAAAACTCCAGCACATGAGCAGTCTCAGCTGGGAGGTACAATCCCTCTCAGAAAAAACATCTCTGCCTGAGAAATAAATTCAGCACGTAGGTAATGCTAATTGTTATGAGTCAGGGCTCAGCATAAAAAATCCAGCCAAATCAATCCTGAAAGCAGTGGAGCACTATGATGTTCCAAGAACGAAATGGTAGCACTATCAAAAGCAATGGTGTTTTTGTACAGCTTCAAAAAGACATATTTTTTGACAGATTTTAGGAGGTATATATAGTAACGAAAAAGAAAGCAAAAAAAAATTCAGTATCCTCATATAATAACTTCAGCAAAATCATATTTTAGCACTAACAATGCAAACCTGGAGAGGTAGTTAAGCAAAAAGCTCAGAGAACACCTGAATTTTTTGCAGGTACAGACAAGACTCAGAAGATATCTTTAGATGAAGAAAGGATTGTAGCTGTGAAGATGCCACCTTCAGTGGGCAGATGCCCCATCCCTCATGGCCAGGGCTGACCAGGCAAAGGTGACAGCATCCACTGAGAAGTGGAGATCAGAACTAGCAGAGTGGGGGAAAAGGCATTAAAGCAAGACCACCCTCAGCAGTACAGAGCAGCCCTGAACTGACTGGTGGAGATGGGTGAAAAAGGAAAACCCCTCAGAAAGAGCAGTGCCCTCCCTGCCCAGCACTCTGACAGCTCTGCCCCTCTCCAGGAGGGTGAGGGGGCAGCAGCCTCTGGGCAGAGAGGGGCAGGAGTCAGTGCAGCCGGAAGGGAGGCTCACAAGGACAGCACCAGAGAGCCAAGGGGATGGGCAGGGTGACATTTCTCCTCTTTTCCCCACCAGACACACATAAATCCAGGCTGCAAAGTAAAGAGGCAAAAGAGAGAGCTGTGGTATTTAAGTGCACTGTGCAATCTTAACTCAGTTGTCTTGTGCAGATGTATCATGGTGGGATATAAATATATCACACCAGTCTTTTTTCCATCAAATGTCACCCACAGCACAGAGTCTGCTTGCTTAACAAACAGTCACTTCATATTGTGTTTATTTTCAGCACTTGTTGGAAGAGCCTGGCCTTATTTACTCTGTGTTGCACTGACTCCATATTGATAAAGCAACTCCTTTTTAGCTTTCCTGAAGTCACCCATCAGCATAATCTTTATCCTGTATCAAATGAAGCAGTCTACAAACAAGCTTAAGCACTAAATTAAGAGGACTAAATTAAGGTAGGACAAGTTAATTAAATTATGATTTTCCCCCTCCTCCCTCCCCCCAGTTTCTCAGTGCCTGGGCTTTGTGTCTGAGCCATGCAATCAGCACTGACTCCTGTGGCTCATCCCTGAGCATCATGGCCATGCACTGAAGCCATGGCTCCTTTAGCTACTGTAAATTTGAGATGAAAGTTGCATTAAGATAAGAAAGAGAAAGGACGAATAAAAACAGTAATTAGAAATGTAGATTACATCCTTGGAATCTACACATGAATTACATTAGAACAAGTATCACGACTATTCAATGGTATAATAGTCTTTGGAGCACACACTTATAAAGAAATTAAAAAGCAGCCCTATGTTTGAGTGTTTAATGGTATAAACAGATCAGACTTGCAAAGAATGGGAGGCAAACAGATGGAGAGGAAACTCAGGAAAAATACCACTGCGCGCTGCAAAACCCCTTGAGCAGGGCACTGGCAGAACTGGGTGTCTGCAGTCCCAGATCAGCACCACCCAAACGTGAACTGTGGGACAGAACCAAACTAATCTGGCATACAAATCAAACTCCCCTTTATTTCAATGCATAAGCAGTACTAACATTCACTTTCCACTCTGATGTACCGGTATTAAACTTATCATTAAACTACTGCTACTGGTATTAAACTTATCATTTTATCATTAGGATTATTGTTTTCCCTGCACATTTGCAACAGCATCCATCATGACAGCATTGGAGAGCTTTCAACATCTCCATTCCAGTGAAATGAATTGCACAAATTCTCCTGTTTCTACAGAGCCAAGAGGCACAGGGGATGAGAGGTTCTTAGCAGGTAAAGATGCTCAGCTCTGCGGAGTTAAAGATGCACAGACTCTGTCCAAATCGGATTCATTATCTTCAGTAATACCAAGCAGCGAGTATTAATGTAAAATCTTTGAAAAAGAAAATTTTACCAGCAAAGAGGAGCATGTAACTTTGACTGTTTCTATGGATTTTAATTGATTTTTAATCTGCTGCTGGTAGACTGTAAATAACTGCTGAAAGCACACACGAGTGCAAGTCAATAGGAAGTTTTATTAGTTTGCTTTCAGGGAATTATAGCAATGATGGAAGGAGCCTCAGGCAGGCAGAGGCTCAGGACCTGAATGGTTTCTCTTCTCCTCAAAGGCCATTTGAACCCTGCCTCCATAAGGGTCCAATTCAGCCAGAATTTACACCTGATTTCCACACCATGGGACCCCAGGATGGCTGCAGAGGAAGTGCTCGGGTTATCAATTTTTTTGGTAGAATAGGGCTCTAATTCATTGGCAAGGCAGACAGTAAAAACTCTTGTACACAGCACACCTTGTCTATAAATCCTTTCAGAGCCCAAAAAAGGTTCTGAAACAAATAATCTTTTTTTTTTTCTTTACCAGAAGGAAGGGGTTTGCATGTAAAAGTTTACTTTTTCCACTCCTTTTCATCACTTTGAATGTCCTGATGATTATATTTTTATACAGGAACACTCTGCAAGTGTTCCCAACACCACACTCACTTGGTTTTCTTCACATCAACCGTCTTGCTGACTTTTAACCTGCACTAATTTTTGCACAAAGGACAATTAGGACCCCAAATATATTCTCCTCAGGTGGCACCCAAACCTTCACCTCTTCCACATCCCTCTAATCTCATTCTGCCATTTGAAAAGAGGTCAACAAATAAATCAAGGTCAGAAGAGCTAAGCCAAGAAAAGCTTTGCTTTCAGTGAACCCAGGCTAGGAGAGGAAATGACAGAGCTCCCTTCTTCTGGACAGCACCTCTGCTCCTGCCCCTTCTCCCCAGCAGTGACAAACAGAAGCACATCTGAGCATCTCTGAGAGCAGGATCTCCTGCTGCACTCCCAGGTCTATGAGCATGGCACAGGCACTTGGGACTTGGTATTTGTGTGACTCACCCAGAGTAGAAAGGATGGGAACAGCAGAATTTACTGTCAGCTCATCAGCCACCACAGACCCTGCAGAGGCTGCTCCAGCCTCCTGCCCGTCATTATAACTGACTGCAGAAGGAATATTTGCATACTTTGAAAAAAACTAAATGACCCAACAAAAACAGAAAAGAGAACCCCCCAAAAACAAACAAACAAAACCAAAACCAGCCCAAAGAAACAAAAAACAAACAAAAAACCCCACAACAACAAAAACAGAACAACAACAACCTAAACTACAAGCAAAACCAACAGTCAGTTTTTCTTAGCTGACCCAAAGTATTTTAAAGAAGGTGGCACCCCCATCATCTGCTCACATGAAAAAAATAGAAAAGGGAAGCTCCTCACTTAAATTTGTAACTCACAATAGCTTAGCACAGAGAAATGGAAGGAAATGGCAAAACACAGTCATGAAAACTACATGTATATTAAGTGCAGGATATTTCTTTGAGAGGATTTTAGAAATAAGGCCAGAAATTACTCACTCCACTGTCCATCCTTTAAACTTTTGACTCCACCTGATGCATGGCCCTGTGCATTATCAAAGTTTGGATTAACTGTGTAGCAGTGCAAAGAGGCCTGAAATCACCCAGTTTTCCTCGTGCCACTCACATCACCAGTGATAAAATTCACATTTACCCATTTACACGTCCCTCGCTGTGGTGGAAGGTGACTCATTTTATCAGGCATTACAAAGGCACAGGGCTCTTTTAGGCAAAAAGGGAATCCTACCATCACAGAAAGAGCATGAAATAGCAAACCAGAAACTATTGAGATTAGACTATTTCTCATTTAATCCTCTTTATCAAGATAAATGTGCTACCTAACAACACAGAAAGACAGCGTCTTGGTTCCATGCCTAATTTGAGAATATTTAAAATAAGTAATATTTATGAAGATACATCTGGCCCAAACTGCACGAGGGTATCATGAGGGGCCTGGCACACTTCTGAGGTGAACTGCAAAGAGAAAAAAGCAGTGACATCCTCACAGGTTCAGATGATTTGCCCCAGTGTACTTGAGAATGCCTTCTTAGCTGGCCATTGTTAACAGATCTGGCTCAGCAAAGTGACCCAAAGAAGGATTTCCTTGGGTGATTACCTGTGAAGTTTATTTCTGACTCCTGACTGGTCAGCACATATCCAGGAGAAGAACACCACACACAATTCCAGCTGAGAGATTTCCCAGGGAATGCCTGATTACACCAAAGCCCTCCTCAATTTTAGTGCTGGTGGCTGCTGCAATGGTCACCAGACAGGTGCCAAAACCCTCCCAGACTGCAAGTTCCTTGAGTGCACATAAAAAACCAAACTCTTGGGACAAAATAACCTCCTGATGACATTCTGCATTATTTGATGCTCTTAGGTTAATTCCTTGGATGGATTCATACACACAGAGACCCTCCAACTAGCCAATTATTCTTCTGTTTTGACTACGAAATAAATGGTTAAATCCACTAGTCACTGGCTCATAAAACAATCTGTTGAAATAATGAACTCAAATATACTAATAGGATACAGAGGTTCACAATTAATTGTTTAATCCATAGCTGCATAATACTGTACTGAATTATTTCCCCCCCTTTTACCCTTGCTAGGAACTGACACAAGTACAATAATTAAAATAAATTTCAACACAACCATTTGGAAAATTGCCAACATTCTCAAGAACTTATAATTTTCTTCCTTCCCCCTTTTCCCAAGATAAAATACAGTTTTGACATCTTGGTAAAAAAACAGTTGCAAACTGTTACTTACAATTTAGGGAAAAATCACTGTTTTAATCATGACCTTTCATCTGTCCTTGATTTGGAGCGAAAGGGTGGGGGAAATTGGCCACTTACAGAAACAATCCTACTGGGCTTTCGTCTCGCTGATTGACAGCCTCATGTGGCTAAACACATTCACAATAAGAAATAAAAACTACCCCCCTCAAAATGGCAGAACTTATCCTCCATCAAGCAAAGATGTGCTTGGAGCAAGTATAGCTTTTAGTGGAGATGGTAAAAATGATCTTTGAAAGATGGGATAAACATCAATTCTGCATTGTCCACCTCCAAACCTATTTGACAAAAGAACACTCCCAATAATGATTTGTGTAAAAGCCCAGAACAGCTAAATACTGCCCATATCATTAATACACAAATGAAAAACACATTAATAAAATCCACTGTTAATATTACGGTAATAAAATGTGCCAATAGGCTCTTTTCAATTTGCCATTCCATCTGAATCTGGGCTATTGGAAAAGCACAGCTGCACTATTGGCTGCAGCATCCTTACAGATATTTCCAAAATGTGACAGATCACATTTGCTGTCTAAGACTCCAAGCCAGTGCCTTGTTGGCATTTGTGTGAGCTGCCAGTGAACCAACTGAGTGAGCAAAACCAGCAGAAAATGCTTCACTGCTCCCTAAAGTGAATCTCACACCCCTCTGCAACAGGCAGACAGGGGGATGCACAGCCTAAAGCTGTGAAGGTGACTTGTAAATCAAAGAATTAGGTGACATGAGGTTAGCTCAGACTCCTTCCAGCCTTTCTCTAGACACTTATTTCCAAAGCCAAAAGCCAAAATCTGAGCAATTTGGCAGAAAAGCTAAAAAAAAAAATAATATCTGCTCTCTTTCCCCTTTGTCACCCAACCACCTCTTCTGCTCCTGCACCAGAACCCACCCAGGCTCCAGGCTGGGGGGCACACAGGAGCTCCTGTCACCATCATATTTTCTGGAAAAATCCCTTCACCAGGATTATCTCCTGGGAAGCTGAGAAGCCTCAGAGGAAAAGGAAAACAATAATTATCTCATTTGCTTTCCCTGTGTTTTGCTGCTTTGGAATTTGGTTTGGAGATTGTTTATCCAGCAGGTGGCTGTTTCATTGGTTTCACGTGAATTGTTTTGACTTAATGGCCAATCACATCCAGCTGTGTCGAGGCTCTGGAGAAAGTCACAAGTTTTTCATTATTATCTTGTTAAACCTTCTGTCTGTGTCCTTTCTCTATTCTCTAGTATAGTTTTAGTATAGTGTAGTTTAATACAGTATAGTTTAATATAGTATAGTTTAATATAGTACAGTATAGCATAGTTTAATATAGTATAGTATAGCATAGTATGGCATAATATAGCATAATATAATAATAACTTAGCCTTCTAAGAACATGGAGTCAGATTCATCATTTCCCTCCTGCCACAGGGGCCCCTGAAAACACCACAAGCTTCTCATGTGTGAGACTCCTTGTACCATCACAGGCACTCCCAAAGGCTCCCCAGCCCAACCTGCACAAGCAATAACATTGCTGTGAGCCTTTCCTTGCCCACAGCTGGTACAGGGGATGAGCTCTGCTGTCTCCAAGCAGGTTTAGAACCATCCCCAGCCTTTGGGGACAAGCACAGGGGGTTCCCCTCTCCCTCCCAGCAGCAAGGGAGGCACCCAGCCCAGCAGCCTGGCGCAGGAGCCAGGGCAGGAGCAAGGCTTGTCTGGCTAGGTGAGATCCCTGCCAGCCTTCCTGCTAAAATTAGAAAGCTGGTGGCAGTACCTTGGCGCCTGGCACTTGCTGGAGACAGATCTTTAGCTCTTTCCGCAGCCAAGGGGTGGCATTTTGATTGCTGCCTGCCAGCTCCAAGTCGTGGCAGTGCCTTGCTGTCAGCTGGGCTCTTTGGTGGCAAAGCCCCTGCCTGCCACCAGCTGCCTCTGCTCTGTGCCCCACCACCATCCTTCCCCAGAACAGCAGAAACCAGAGGAAGCTGAGCACGGCTTGAAACAGGCAAAACTTCCACTCAGAAATTAAAATTCCAGCCTGGGTAGGTCCAGAAGTGAATTCAGCATGCAAACAGGAGTGCTCATAATTCACACAGTTAGAGCACTATCACTTTTTAATCCAAAGATCTCAACCTCTCTCACATAGATCACAAACACTAAGTGTCACAATATTCCTGTGACAGAGCAAGGAATTATTGTGCCTGCTTCTATTAAAAGTATTTAAGTTGATCTATCACCTATGTAGGTTACAGATACATCCTACTGCCACAATCTCAACCACTCTGATCCTCACTAATCTTCTCTGAGGTAGGGAAATGCTATTTTCACCATTTTGGGAAATT
Organism: Geospiza fortis; assembly: GCF_000277835.1. Classification (NCBI taxonomy): domain Eukaryota; kingdom Metazoa; phylum Chordata; class Aves; order Passeriformes; family Thraupidae; genus Geospiza; species Geospiza fortis. The sequence goes on along the minus strand of NW_005054482.1, from coordinate 387,752 downwards.
GCAAACCACAGCGCAAGACCATGGCCAGATGCAGATGATCTAAAAATCCCCCTGATCCTGGTGCCTCCACTTCCCACTGGCATTTCTGAAGGCACAGACACATCCAGTAAAAACCCTCTAGGTTGGGGATTAGGTGGAATCCAGCCATAAAAGGGGTTGATAATTGGCCTTAATGGACTTGGGTATCTTCCCTGCTTTCCCTCCTTGCAGCCAAAACATGACAAGGAGCTCCTGGCCAGAAAGTGAGGCTGCAGCCCAGCCTCACAGGGGACAGCCCCACAGGGACTCAAAGCGGCAGCCCTCCCCTTGTTCACACTGAAACAGAAAACATAAATCCTCATAAATAAAAAGAATAATAATAAAAATTTCCATTGAAACAAAATGGCAATCCTTTCAGTTAAAGACCTGAGAGTTGCTTCTCCTTCAAGAACAAAAAGAAAAAAAATCTCGTTTTCCTCCCTATTTGTTTCATCTTCCTCATAATAAACTATTTTGGGATCATTAGAGAGGTTTACACTGTAGGAATAATGCTGAGAGAAAGGAAACACAGAGGCTGAGCTTTTCATGTAATTTTTGAAAATGAAAAATCTCATGGGTAAAAAATTATACTGCTTTTTGTCTTAAGCAATATATGAATTGAAGCAGTTAGGGTTTGCCTGTGTCTGCATACACATTATAAAGTTGCCACAGTGTTATGTTTTTATTGACAAATCCCCTCAAAAGAATTGTATTTGCTGTCGACTCTGAAATGCAGCATGTTTACCCAAAACAGAAAATCTAAAGATGCTCTTCACCCTACTGTTTTAAGTCCACATTTTAGGAAACTATCATTAGATTGTTATTTTACTATAAAAGGTTGGAAAACAAAATGCTGCTCTCAGAAAATTATAAAAAACCCATGTTGTGGGATTTTTATATATATATACACGTATATATATATATTCAGGTCTCATTTACCCTTATATTTGACACAAATGAAAATAAAACAGCATTTTAAGCTCCCGGAAATGACAGTATCATGTTATCTAGATAAGTAACACAAAGCTATTATTGAAATTCTGATAGCATTTGGTTTACTGGTAAAGGAAAATTACCTGTAATGCATAGTTTAAATAATTACTTTTAAACAAAAGCTTCTTTTCTACAACACTTATTTATCTTCTGAGACTAGCTCAGCAGGGTTATGTATTTTATTCAAATTGCCTTCAGCCTGTTAATGGTGGGATGTGTGTGAGCAGAGGAGCAGAGATGCCGGTTTGACTCCTGCTCCTGGGAGCTGGTCCAGGCTCTGAAGAGGCAGAGCTGTGCACTTGGGTATGTCACAAACACACAGCCTGCCGCCCAAAAACTGGCAGCAGCATCTCAGGGCAATGGGCAGACAAACTGAGAGCTCTCACTGTGCTTAGGCCAGCAGCAGCAACCACCACCAAACCTGAAATATATTTCAGTTTTCAGTATTTATACTTCCGAAAAATATTGCACTTGATTTCAAGTCTCCCAATGTGAAATTATTTTGTTTGCTCTTACTCATCATTTCTCTGTTCTCTTTTGTGCTCAGCATTGGGTGTTCCCTGTGTCAAACCAGCAATATAACTATATAACTATTATATATTATGTATGTTATATATGCATTACATATATACACATATATATGTATTATATGTTATGTAGTTCTATAGCTGTTATATAATATGCAACTATTACATGTTATGTATGTTATAAATGCATTATATATTACATATATAACATACAAATATGTAATACATATATGTGCATGTATATAACATGCATTATATATTACATATTATATAACAGCTATATAACCATTACATATTATATATGTTATCTCTGTAGTATATATTACATACATAACATCTGTATTACACATACATACATATATACGCATTTATGTATTATATATTACATATTATACAACAGCTATAGAACTATATAACTACTACATATTATATGTTATGTGTTATATATTACATATATATATATTACAAATACCTATTATATAACTACCTACAGCTATATAACTGTATAACTATTCTGAGCTGCTCTGTGGTGAGTTTATGGGGCAGATAACAGCACAAATCACCCAGGTAATTCTTATAGACAGGGGGTTCAGCTTGATTTGGTGTCACCATTGCCACCAAGGCTTCCACATGAAAAACAGGCACATCTATCTTCTCATATCCTTACAACAACCAAGTCTATGTGCTTTATTAATTCACTTTATTTTTTATATGTTGACTTACTCATATGGCCCCATTCATCTGATTCACATCTTTGTGTTTAAAGGGATCAAAATTCTAGAAATTAAAAACTATGATTTTCTCAGATGAGCAAACACCAAAAATGCTACTTACACTTCAGAACTGGAATTGCTAAATGAAGTGGTCTCTTTCCTTAGCTGAACCAATATCTGACAAGAAGCAGAAAAGGAGGCAAAAACTTCTCAAAGTTATGTTATGATACTGGCCAAGAAGAGAGAGCAGGATTTGTCCACTGCATCAAGCCTGAATTTTAGAGAAGCTCAGCAGCTCCACAGGACTGACATTTTTTGGAATATTAACTAACTTTGAAAAGATGCTTGAAGAAAACCATGAAAAAAGTTCACCTGCTGATGTTCCCAGGTTCTGAGGTGTCCACAACGTCTTCAGGAGACCTAACTCATCTCCCCAGACAAACAGTCCAAATGCACACCATGTCCTGGCAGCCTGGAACACCTCCCAGGGGAACTGACATTACTGAACAAGCATAGAAAGCAGAGCAGACAAATAAGCTCAACCACCTATTTTTTTTTCTTTCTTTCTTAAATAAAGAGCATTTCCCATTTCAGAAAAAGTGAACAAGAAGTGAACACCCACACACAGCCTCAAAGGCAAAGAAAAACAAAGATTTCCAGAAGCCCTGCCCTTCAGCTGGCCCAGACACACCAGGAACAGTGAGATCCTGCAGATCAGCACTGGGAACAGCAACAGGACTGTCATAGGGGAGCACAGATTAAATACCTGAGCTTTTAACTGCTGATTCGCTTACTCCCACTGTCTAAAGAAAGAAAGGAAATTATGTGCCTTAAAAAAGTGTACCATGTGCAGGGCACACGTATATAAACCCCAAACTTGTTCACAGGAGAATGGCAGAGGAATCACATATCAGCAGGGACAATTTGACTTTTTAATTGCTGGTGGTTTTTTGTTTGGAAAAAGCCTTTCCAAAAAGCAAGCCAAAACATTACCAGAAAAATGACCAGAAGCATTCTGACCTAAACTACAAAGGTGAAAAGAATCCAGCCATGCACACAGAGAATTTGTTCACAGTGGAAGGCAGAAACAAGCAGATAAACCACTGGGCTATAACTTCAGATCCCAAGCAGATTGAGCCAAGGCAATTCTAGATTTTCAGTATTTCTCCAAGACTCTGAGGCCACCTCTCATTCCCAGTCTCAGCTGCCTTTTCTCACTGCTTTTGGGAAGAGGTAACATTTCATCAGTTGGCTGTTTCTGGAGCTACTTGATTTTCACTGCTGGTGATTTTTAGGCAAGATGATGGTCACCCACCCTACCTAATGATACCCAAACTCATGTAGAATATGTTAAAGAATCTAGTCTTGGTTGCATTGAAATTTTTGTGTAAAGGGAGAAGCAAACCTGTAGTTTCTGTTTGTCAGAAGAGGCAGAAAGGACATTTCACACATGTTTCTGGTGCCCTCAGCTTCTTCAGTTGTCATTTCCTGTTTCATCCCATTTTCATGGACATGTGGACAATGCGCATGAATTTAACCTGTGTTGTCTGGGAATATTCATCCACTGATTCTCAGTTACCTGAGCAACTGCTGGGTACAAAATGAAGGCACAAAACCCCTTTATCCTAAGCCTCTTCAGTGCCATTAAATCATCCTAATTCCTTCTTAGGTGACAGTCCTTGCAGCTGGTGTAACAGTAAGCAAACTCACATATGAACGCTCCAATAAAACACCACATCATGATTTGGACATGCTCCCTCAACATAAATATTATACTTTTTAGACCCAGTGGGTCTAAAAATCAGTCAGAGGTACCCACCCAGAAGCCATTCCTGCAAACAAGCCTCAGTCTTGGATTTTTACAAAAACCAGCACAAAAAGCTCCGAAACCAGAGCCATCAACGCAAGTAAGAGATTCATATATCAAAGTTCAGGATGACACAGAAAATAAATGATGTGCAGGAACGGGGGCTTCCTCCCTCTCACACCCATGCTCAGAAGTGCATGCAAATCTTGTGAGCTTGTAGGTCACCAATTTAGCAACTGGTTTCATTTTGAGACCTTTTTGGAGGGGAAGTAATACAGCAACAGCAATTCCTCCCAACCCACTTCCCATTGTCCCCACACAAACAGACTTATATTCTCAGGTTGACAAAAGCTGTATCTGCAACAGAACATGGGATTATCATGAAAATGTGCCCAAGAAAATTTATATTATTTACCAACTGGAAGTAAGATCTGAGGCAAGAATACAACCTCAGACAAACTCACTTTCCTTGTTTCATAGAGCTACTGTCCCCAGCCCACACTGGGTGTACAAGTTGCAGACCACAGAGATCTTAGAAGCTTTACCACATTTGTGTGGACGAGGTTTCTGCAACTCTACTGATACTCAACCCTTTCTCATCAAAATCATATAGAGGGATAAGTCATAAAAATTCCTACTTTATTTGGAAAAAGGCTGAATAATTTCTTTTTAGCGACTTTAAGACAAGCTATGCATTTAAAAAATACCAACATTCCCACTCTTTCAATCTCTGGCTGCTTTTCCTTTTTATCAGGAAGACAGGTTCTGCCACATGGTTCAAATTTTTTTATACATTGATCTTCCTATTGTAATTTTTTTTCTATGTTAAATTAAACTGCAGGAATAAACAAGGGTATCTCTCTCTCTAAGTACATTTGTATATACATGAACATGCTGTATTTGACAGCTGTCTTCTCCACCTTTTCCATGTCATTTGTTACCACTCTAAGTGCAATGTCTTTGTAGTGGGATCCATGTCTTTCTAGTCTTACCTGCACTTCCAGTTCCAGTTTGATCAGAGTTTAGAGTAACAATGTTTACATGCTAAGGAGCTACAATAAGAAATCACTCACTGTCCCTATTGTGTGGGAAGGCACATCTACAAAAATCAAAAGCAGCATGTGAAAAAAATGATTTATAAATAATATTTGAAAGTCGAATGTATGGTGATCAAAGGCAGTGGAAACAGAGGCTGAGCCTAAAGAATTATCTGCAGCTTGCCATGCTTTAACTACCAGCTCCTGCAGACAGCTGAACTGCTGTGAAAAAGCCCAGAAACGGAGCTTTAATGGTAAACACATGAGCCAGCAGGGACAGGGAGACAGCCTGATGCATTCCATGGTTTGCTTGGAGATCACATAACTTCACAGCAAAAAAACCACATGCCAATATATGGGGCTGGAAATTGCAACAATCCAAGAAGGCAATGGCAAATAAAAAAACTAAACCAACCCAAATATCCAAACCCAGAAGATGAATTCTTCCAAGCTAAACATGTCCAGCTTGTCACAGGTCAATTAGTGACATATACTGAAAACACTTTATTCTCAGACAAAAAAAAATTGCAAGTAAATCTATATTTATAATACTGGTGAGTCTTCTCATAAGTGTTAGGGACCAGATTATTTCACATTAGAAAATGATTTATTCTCTAATGAGCCACAACCTTATTTTGATCTGTGAGTTTGAGCCAGGCTTGCTCCCTGTGCCTGCAAACACGCAGGGGAGTTTGGTGTTTTTCCCATGACATGTTGCTCCAAGCCTCCTCCAAAAAGCAGCAGCCCTACAGGGCTGTGTGGATGGGTGAGGGAGGCATTTACTGTCCCACAGAGCTTATTAGCCCAACACCAGACAAAGCATGACAGGTGGACCCAGCAGGGAATTTCAAACAGGGCAACACTTATCTTAGTGCTATTTGCATTGCTGGGGCCTCTGAATATTAAAATTTAAATGCATCCTCACAGATTTAGAGGAGGGGGAAGAAAATCCAAGATTCTGACTAGAGTGTGCCACAGAGAAAAGGCAGAGAGGCAGAAAAAGATCAGTCCCTCCCTGTCTGGGTGAGCTAAGACAGCCACAGCACTGCAGTTGCACACAGCCACGTCGCAGGTATCAATAGCTCTGCCTCCCTGAGAGCCCAGGAAAGGCAACAGGACAATTTCTATAATTGACTGGATCAGCAGCCATACCTGTTATTAAGATTACTTGACACAAGAGATTAAACAACTACCTGCAGCAGCTCAAAGCCCTCCAGTACTGCGCCACTTGATTTATCTCTGGTGCATGAGTGCCTCAGGCTGTGTGCTCTGGAAATGGGACAGCTTCTCCAAGAACAGGGGTACAGAGTATTACACTGAACACTCTTCAAGCTCCTCCACTGAAAAACACTCTGGTGCTTCAGCCTGGCTGTGGCTTTTGTTCCCATGAAAAGCCTTTTGTCCCCAGATTCGCCTCAAGTGAGCCCTGAGGAACTGCCTTTGCAAACTGCAGTTGTCCAGTGAGTAGTGCTTGGCTTCCCAATGTTGTTATTGTACTTTCAGCGTGGGTTTTATGTGAAAGCAAGTGCTGGATCTTGCTTATACTGTATTTCACCTTCACCCCATGTAAAGGCATGTAGAACAGGAAATGAGAGTAAAGTAATCAAACGAGGCTTCAAAGGAGATAACGCAGCGAAGTTACAGATAGCACACAAGTCCCTTAGCAAAACATTTCTTGAAATAATGCAAACACCAGCCCAGCTGTGCACACAGCACAGCTGCTACCCTCAAACCAGGCACCTTTGTCCAAGTAGCTCTTTACACCAGCTCCTTACTGCCCAGCCCTTCCTGCATTTCTCCTCGAGAAAATGCATTTCTCCTCCTGCCACAGGGAAGCCTTTCTGCCCCTGCTGCAGGTGAAGGACCAGCAAAGCAAAGGCTTTGGCTCAAAAAGACTGAAGGATCAAGGAACTCAGCTGGACTGTGCCAGCCCTGGGCCAGGCTCATCCTCCAGAGCAGAGCCAGCTCTGCCAATTCACATCAACGCCTCCAGAAACACCTCCCTGGCAAGGAACAAAACACACCTCTTACCTGCCAAGTCTCCTAGCTTCAATTCTCAGCTCCTCTTTGCTTCCTTCTGCTTCCAAGTGCTGATGGCAGCAAGGGGAAAGAAAAGAAAAAAAAAATAATCAAAGGACGAGTCACAACTATCTCATTCAAAACCCTGCCCATATTTACTGCAAGTGTCCTGAGCAAAAATCTCAGGGAAGTTTCCTGGGGTTTCTCTGCTGAGTTTTCTACAGAACTCAGATCAGGCTCATAGCAAAGCTGCCCCTAAAATATGAGATGCTGAACCTGAGACCAACACCTGTGGCACGAGGAGGAAAGGGAGCTCTGATGAAAGGAAAACTAAGCTGAGGGAAGCGGTGGGTATTAAAGAAAATTTGGGGATTAGGATTCCAGTACAGCAAGGTGCTTATTCACAAAACTGTAGGAATACATGTAACTTTAATTAATCAGACCACAGACACACAGAACCCTTCAGGAGCTGCAGAGGGGGGAAAAAGGAGGGAGGGACAAGTGGGAAACTGAGCCCCAGTCAGCTGAAATCCATAGTTAGACTGACAGCCACTTCAGGGGACTTTGGATCACACCCAAAGTGGCAGAAGAAAAAAAGGTGCAGCAGGAACAGGGGAAATGAATGAGAGAGCAGATTAATAAGTCAAATAAATATTATTAATAGTACAACTTAAGAACAGCTGAGGAATTGCAAGGGGGGGAAGGACAGATTTTGCTTTCAGGCTCATAAATGGTGGCTTCCTCTCTCAATATCAGTGGAGCAGTTTTAGATTTACATCAGTGTAACTAAGAACAAAATCAAATTAAGGAGCACAGAGTAACTGGAGACAAACCAAGCCTTATTGAGCGTTCCAACACTGGGAGGCACTCAGATACTATAGTGCTGAAGGCCATGCTACCACATTGATTAAATGTTTGATCCATCAGTAGGAGATTTATCCAGTATGGGAGAAAACAGAGAGCTCTCACTCTAGACTACTAATCAGCTATTATTTATATTTTCTGCATGCTATAAACATATACAAAGGAGATGCTTTGTAGAATTTGCAGTAGTAATAACTCACAGTTATTCCCACTCCTGAGATTAGTTCTAACAGATTTCTCCAACATTTTAAAGGTGTTTTGTAAAATTATTTTGAAAGGAGTTTTCGTAACAAAATCCCAGGACTTTATTCCTGCTCTCATTTAGATCCTAAAGACTGGTATCAAACACTACAGAAACTAAGCCCAGAGCCATTTATACTATTTTTTCTTGCATGCACTATTTTGCTTGGACAAACAAGGGAGAGTTTCTCTACGCCTCACTGCCAGGCTCGTCGGGAGTTTTATGTGACAGTGTGAAAGTAGCAGTTTCTTTTCAACAGTTTCATGCTCCCACAAACACAGACTAGTTTCTTTCAGACACCTACTTTCACTAATGCACTGCCATTCCTTATGTCATGGCACTCTCTGTTCTAAAACCACAAACCTTAATAAAAATCAAAGCTCTGACTCAAGGAAATCTTTCTTTTATTTACTTCTAATTTCCCCTCTAAAAGCACTGCAATGATGATATTGTACCTAAGTCCTCATCACCGGGATTTCAAATTACTCGAACATAATCCATTTTATCACAAATAAAGAAATTATTCCATCCAGTCTGCCCCTCATTTCCATGCTGGCTCCACAAAATCCACCCATGTGTAACAATGCCAGTCACATTTTTGTGACATCTCTGTCCCCAGCATGCACATGCATTTTTTCACCTTTTAGTGGATGGCCTACAGGCACAGAGAAGGGTACTGCTGGTAACCTGGGGAAATCTATTTAATCTCAAATTGTAGAGATTTATGTTTAAATAAGTGAAACAAGGTTCCATCTAGTTTCTGCTCCCACAGGTAAACTTTGATTAGTAATTACTAGTTCAGTCCTTAAACTCCAACTAATAATGAGACCATTAAAAAAAGAGACATGTTTAAACTTTTTTCTTTTGAGAAATGTCTTAAAATATTAAAAAAAATAAATTCAAGTGTCTTTAAGGAAGAATACTGATTTCTTTCCAGAGAGGATGATGTCCTTGGCTGGATTCTAGTCCAGTAGGATCCATCCAGATTTTTCAAAATGTACAACTTTAACCAGAACAGGAGGGAGTTTTTCTACAAAGCTGGGGAGGTGTAAGTGAGAAGCTGCACTTCCCATATGGAAGGTCAATTTGTCTTTCAGATATAAACATTTACAACAGGCTTGTGTTGAACAGAGCAGGACACACAAGACACTGTCCAGCCTGAAAAAGACTTGGATCCTCTTCCAAGGTCTAATGATAATAAGTGCTATTATTATTATTATCATCATTATTAACCCTACTCTTAAATACAGTTTCAAAAAGAAACAACATTTTCGCAGCACTGCCCCATGAGTTAGATGCAGTTTTGATTCCCAGTGCTTGGTTTTAGTGCTGTCAGCAAAGGTATGGTCCACAACACTGTGGAAAGGAATTTCAGAAGGTCCACCTTTATTTGAGAGTGTTTGTTCAATGCCACTCAGAATCAGGCTCTTAACTCTATTACAGCGAATTTATAACTATATTACAGCAAATTTATTGGTGATTACAGATTAGTAGATAGGCCACCAGTGCATGCAGGATCAAAAATTAGAGCTCAGTGTCTTGGGTGTAGCACCATTTGTACTTGAGATTTATCATCTGCTACATAGAGGAAATGGAGCAGAAAAACTTGTCTCTAAGTCACTATTTGCCTTTCTTCCATCTCCCAAAAATAAAACAACTTAAAGACATTGTGAAAGCTTCACAGTAAGACCCATGCAAAACTTTTGCCACAAAATGTAAAAATCCCTCATGCTTCATCACAAATCTGAAAAACAAGGCAGTATCTGCAAACAACTTTCACACAATCATTATGAGTGTTAAAACAGAAACTAAAGAAAAGCTCTGATATTGAGAAAGAACTATGGTTTTATTCAAAGTAGACTGTTTTCATATGTTGTGGCCAAAAGGCAGGGATAAATTAATATTTTCAGAAACTGAAAACCATCTCAGCGGACAAGGACTCTGGCAAATGAGTGAAAAAAAAAGTAGTTTACACATTATTTTGCACAGTCCCAATATATGTTTTATAGAAATAAGTCTTTATCTTCAGGTGCAAACAACTTGCTTTGAAAACCTTGAAAACACTTCATAGTTTAACAATAAGTCAGGGGTTCTGGAAATATTTCAGAATTAGACTACAATTTATTAGACATTAGAAAAGAAACAACACAAAGCAAGTGACCTACATTACCCATCCACAAATATACTTTGCATTCCTGGCTCTGTTTTTATGGTCAGCAATGAATGTGGTCAGCCATTCCCCTCCCAAAAAAAGTCTGTGGTTCTCATTTTTATCAGTTTTAAGTGCTTTACAGCACCCTCCAAAGAGCAGGGACTGTGTCCCTGCCTCCTGTCTGGGCAGTTCCACCTGCAGCTCCAGGGCAGTTCAGGACTCAAGAAACCATCCTGAGGGTGTACCACAACCACCCAAACGAGAGAGGGAGGAATTCAAGCCCCTCAACAGACTCCTCAAATAACACAAGGGTATTTACACCATTTACTACCCTCCCAGCACAGAGGAGGTAGTTGTACAGAACATTTCTTAAATCAGATATGGCAGAAGCACTAATATTCCATTTGCACTCTGGGTGAGCTTGGCTAATGGATTCAAGGAAAGCAGAAGCAAGCCACAGACAGCCAGATTTTTAATATCCTCATCTTTTCTAGTAATGCTGTAATTGTATTTAATGTTTCACTTTGTTGTGCATTTTATTGTTGAGACTTTAAAATCATCTGGGATCCCTTGGGATATACAGCACTATATAAATGTAAGTTGTTATTATCAAATAACAATCAGTGGCCATTTAAGTTATACAATAGCTACCTGATTATACTTAACCAAGTTAAAGCTCTAATAAGAAATGATTATATATAATCTAAATTAAAGACATTTTTTGCCAGCTCAAAGAACCCAAAGTTTTTCCCACTGGATATGCAAGTGTCCTGCAACATCTGAGTACTGAGATCACTTAGGACTTCTGCTGCTTTCAATGGAGACTCTTGGCAGAGAGTTAAATACCTTGACAATTTTATTTTACTGAAGCAGTAAAACCAAGATTTATTTTGTTTCCCACAGTTATTTGAGAGAGCATTCACCCGCGCCTCTAGTATTGATCCTGCAGTGTCTATAACAGTTTTTTTTGGCTGTATCACCAGCTATATATAGGTTGTAAATCTGAGACATCATTTCAACCCAACACAGGGATCTCTGAGCTCACACTCAAGCAGCAAACTTGGTGTTTGTCCTGTCAGCTGGGCACAGTGTGGAACACAATACAAAGCAGCTAACCTTGCCTCTCTGAGCTCAGTGTGGAACACACACACAAAAAAGCAGCTAACCTTGCCTCTCTGAGCTCAGAGGTTCTGACCTGCTCCTGTGATCCAGCCCCAGGCACCCAGAACCCCAAATATCCACCTTGGGCATGAAGCAGTCCGTGCAGCCATAAGAGATATTTTGGGATGCTGCAGGCTCTGAAAGTGCTGCTGCCAGGCACGCCTCAAAATCCCCAAATCATGCAATCAGCAACAAGGTACAGTGACATTTTAGCCAAAAATTCTTTTAGGAGATTATTTGCTTGGCTTGGAACTGCTAGAAATCATATCCTCAGGCTTCCAATCCACTGGGGAAGAAGCTGGAAGCCCAACATGACTCCAGGATTTAAGATTAAGAGAAGAACTTTATTTTTGTTCTTTCCTAACAAATACCACGAGACCAGGGCCATGGGGTGTGGGTGGAAATTTGTCTTTGATTTTGGGTGTCTCCTCTGTGGAATGGAGACAATGGCATTAACCTTGGCATTGATGAAAAGCACTGTAGATGGGGCTGTGCTACATTTCAATGATAACAGCTCATCTTGGGGACCTCCTAGAATAAAAAAAATCATTAATTCTAGAGGCAATAACCTGTTGAGAAGTGATGGCTAACACAACTCCAACTCATTTGGGTTAAGAACACAGCCCAGGATCCCTCCAGCAGAGATGGACAGGCTGCCTTAAGGGCTCTAAAATCCTAATGGGGGCTGAAACACTCCAGTGCTAAAGAGGCAGGCTCAGGTGACAGTGTTCAAAATCTAGCAATCTCAGAAAAGTGATTAACATTAGTTAGGATGAACCTGGAGCTGTAATCTTGATTTCAATCAATTCTGGATTCTTCTGAACGATTTAAAAAGCCAACAATTAAATCTAAGGTTTGGCATACATTTCTCTCCTTTTCCTGCTTCCTCCCCAAAATATTTTTTAAAAGTGAGAAGTTGGTGAGTTGATTTTAAGTGAAAAATTTACAAAAAAGCACTAATTTCAAAACAACCCCATACATTTCTCCCAAGAAGAGTATAAATAGTTTGCTCTGAAGTAGATACTTTCTTTTTAAAAAGTGTTCAATTTTCATATAAAAATTGTTCATTTTAATTTAAAATGAAAATAACTGAAGTGAGGAAAGACTGCATATGCCTGCGAACTGGGTGCTAATTCTTTAAGGCCTGGGCTGAGATCACAGTGGCTGAAGATTCCCTCTCTCCAGCAATGCAAACAACAGTGACATGGCACAGACCCTTCCCATCCACTCCATGGCCTCAGTGGCACTGTGCCAGCCTGCTCCAGCTGAGAATCTGGGACAGGAGCCCCAGCTGAACCAGGCATGAGCCACACACACACACAAAGCTACAGACAGCCCTCACAGCACGGTCTGTAATCCAAAAGGACAGCAAAACCAAGAGATGAGAAGAAGAGATGATTATTAAAAGGGAGTATAAGCATCTGTTGCAAAGGGATAAACCTGAGGAAAAGCAAAAATAAAAAGCAAGGCATGGATTTCTTGAGTTCTAGGCTCCCAGCTAATAACTTGCCTTTTCTTGGAGTCAAGATGGAAGTAGAAATTTAATAAATTAAGAAAACCCCAGTAGTAGGGTTTTATTATATTATAAACCAATTATATTATATTTACTTATAAATTATATTAATCAAATTATATTTATTTATAAGTTATATTAATTATATTAATTTATAAATTAATTATATTTTATTATATTATAAATTAATAAAACCCCAGTAGTGTAAGAACACAACAATGAAAATTTTATTTTAAATTTTTATTTTAAATTTTTATTTTATTTTAAATAAATTTTAGCTAAATGATAAATAATAAATTTTATTTTAAGCTGTTCCCCACTGGTGTCTCCTGCTTGCTGGAGCACACTGCCAGCAGTCCTTGGGCTGCACAGGGTGGTGGATGATGCCACCC